>NW_024540677.1:0-24638 GCF_016647625.1 Suillus subalutaceus
GCATAAGCTGAAGGACGTGCTCAAGTGGGTGACAAAGAGACCGCTCCAGAAAGGTGTACATCGGAAAAACAAAGCACGGTGCTTTGGCTTATGTTTATCACGACTTGATACTCTGACTTCATTGCCTGTGCTGAAGGTGAAACATGGTACCTGCATACTACTCCTTCACAAGATTGTGGACAAGGAACGGAATCGGTGCACGCCAGCCATGAGTGATATACGAAACATGTCAACGAAAGTGCTAGTTTATGTACGCCGTAGCCAAACCAGCCTCATTTGCGGTACCTGGAATGCAGCCATTAGCATGATCCATGACAAATAAGAGTACAACTCACCAAAGCACACTCTTCCTGTTTCTTCTCATTTTGCGCTGAAGTTGCAACATACCATAAAGCAACGCTTCAGCAGTTGGTGGGCACCCAGGGACGTAGATATCCACGGGCACAATCCCTACCAGACAAATATTAACTGGGCCACTGTTGGACCAGAATGAAAGAATGCTTACGATCACAACCACGGACAACAGCGTATGAGTAGTGGTAGTAGCCACCGCCATTTGCACAAGATCCCATGGACACAACCCATCTTGGCTCGGCATTTGGTCATAGACTTTACGGAGCAGGGGCCATTTTGTTTGTGAGGGTACCAGCGACAATCATAACGTCAGATTGACGTGGAGAGGCACGGAAAACGACACCGAGACGATCCTGGTCATAGCGAGCAGCAGCCATGTGCATCATTTCGACAGCGCAACATGCAAGACCGAAAGTCATGGGCCATATCGAACCCTGGCGTGCCCAGTTGACAACCTTGTCTAATGTTGACAGGACGTATTCTACAATCCAATTAAGCCTACTCAGTGAGAAGTGCATGAGGCATACTCACCAGCCTTATTTTGGGGCTGCTCAAGGCTAAGTTGATTTGAGCCGTGCATTGCCAATGTGGTGATCGGCTCAGAAGCAGAGGGGACCGGAGTGGGTATAGTTTCGGGGGCTTGCGCAGACTTCGACGTGTGCACAGAGCGAGCAGCTGTATCAAAAAGGCTAACTTAGAAAGAGTTCGCCAGGAATTAATTGATGGAACATACCATAAATCCCGAGAGCGGGTCTGAGTGCTGCTACCTTATAGGCACTGGTAACTGCACGAGAGGCTTATGAATTACATTGACTTATGACACAACACAGGTATTCACCTGGAGCTCTTAAAATGCCGAGCGACATGGCGGTCGAAGGAGAAAAGTCAAGCTCAATGCTGGCTCCGACGATGCGGAACGAACAGCGACAACAGTTAATTTTGTTCCCACGGTCGGAATGCTTACTTCAGCAAGTACCTGCCAATCATAAATCGTAGCGGCGCCGGCACCAGCCCGACTCGCTTATTCCTGGCATGTTTTGTGTCCCATGGAATTAAACGCAAACTAGTCATTTGCGTCGGCAACTGACTGCTAATCCTATGTGATTCTACTGTCAATGCATGATGTTCTTCGACTCGTAACATCCATTGACCAGTCTTAGCCAAGTGGTAACGTCGCCGCTGGATAGAAATCTGTTGCAGGTTCGAAACCTGTTCAACATTCTTTTTCCTTTTACCACGTCTTCAGGTTGAAGATTCACTGATGGATGGATCCTTCAAGGTCTATCTTATAAGTAGTCATAGCCAACCGGCACTCGAACAGATTAGAAATATGCTCTCTTGGGTGGCAAGAATTTGAAACCTTCCGACAAATGCTTATCACACCTTCAAGACATTGCGGCCATCATGAACAGTTCTGACTTCTTCGGAGCTTCGTTTCAACTTGGGAAGCGTTCTAACCAAAGTGATTACTACAACAGAATCAAAATCTGTTCTCTTGGACTGTGCAAGCTCGAAACTTGCTGACAACAATTTTCTCTCTCTCGGAACACACCTTGACCTTCACTCATGGACAGTTCCTCGGAGATTGTTTCAACTTTGTCCTGGCCAAATTTAGTGGTTACCACAACAGAATTGAATATGTTTCCCCTGCAACATGGTTCGAAACCTGCAGTGCCGGGGATTTTTTTTACATTAGAACACATCTTGACATTCGCTTATTGAGAGTGTTCCTCAGAGGTTCATCTTAACCGGTCTTAGCCGAGTGGTTGCAACACAGAATCAAATTCTGTTCTTGGATGGCCAGACTGTGCAGGTTTAAAACCTGCCGGACGACAGTTTTTTCTCTCTCAGAACACACCTTGACACTCACTCATGGATGGTTTCATCAGAGGTTCATGTAACTGGTCTCAGCCAAATGGTCATCACAACAGAGTCAAAATCTGTTGCTCTTGGAGCTGGTTCGAAACCTGCCGCCGACAATATTTTTGCGGTGACTGCGGTGTATAGGTCATCATCTTCACTAGGCCTAGTCATTGCGCGGAAACCTCCTTTTTATGCGATAGTCTGCCCATGAGAAGGAATTCACCTTCATGCTCGCGAGAGTCGTCTCGGAAACATAAAATATATCACCGACCGACCAAAAATGATGGTATGCAAGCTAAGGACAGAGTGAGTCTGACAGTGAAGAAAATGATGTAACCTCCCCTTTTTTTAGTTTTCAAGTCGTATTGGAAGAGTCAACGACCAGAGGAGTGTCCATCGATGAGGCTTCAGCGAGACATCAACTGGCACTTTCCGGACGAGAATGAACGCAAAGATGGCACCGATATCCTAATGTAAGCACATCCTTGAACAAACGTCGAAGGTGTTGATTCAGAGTGTCAAGACTCAAAATTACTTGCGCGCTCAAGGCGACAAGAAGGGTGGCCACGCATCACGAACTACAGCATAGAATGTGGTCTCCCGAATTCCTAGTGGTGGCGTAGAAGGAATGGAGGCAACTAAAAATACTGTTCTCATGGAGGACTCGGATCTGTTGGGGGTCGTCGAAGACACCCACTGGTATCTTGTTATTGTTTCTAGGTTCTTTAAATATCCAGTCGGCCCTCTTTGTATATCTTTGCTTAATCGCCACCGGAGTTGAGATACCCAGCTGCAGAAGGCTGTTCAGTTTACTTGCAGCACCGGAGGTAAATCTTTACGATCAGGCAATATATAATGCAAATTTTCGTTTTGGATGTTGACCCTCCTATGAGAGGTCGAGTTTCCATTTACGCGCTCTCGTCGATCCCTGTGTTCTTGATGTGGGAATACGTTCATCCTGAGAACTTCCCCCGCATAGACTTCTCAAGCTTGTCATGGCCATTGTCTCCTGCCACATGCAGGCCGTCACTGACAAGTGCCGTCCTGTACAATCCATTGAATCCTGTTCTGAGCGAGCAAGGTAATTCAAGCCTCGCCCCCCATTCTCACGCAGAAGCTTGGCATGCTCCGTCTAACTACTTAAGTTACGTGACCTAGGGTCATTACTCTTACTCTTAGCTCGATTTCTGTTGAGTTTTTTTTCACCCTTCGCTTGCAGTGCAACTTCATTGCGATGTTGACCTTCCTCAAGTCCGCTGGTGTTCGTGTTTCGGTTGCGACTACTGCAGAGCCAGTCAAGGTCGAGAAGGCGGATCTTGAAGTTAACCCCACGGCTCCGGTGCCAGACGCATCTCCCGCCGCAGACATTGCTTCCATTCAATCCAGCCAACTCATCCTCTTCCTTGCATTCGTCTGTTTCGAAATCCTCCCACACAGATGCCTATGGAGGCACCCTCGAATCCCGGCTACTCCTCAAGTAGCCAGCCGGTCGCTCACGCCTGTGCAGCCCACGCATGTGAAACTTGCCACAGTCATCTGTGCAGTCGCTTCTAGTACCTCCTAGCCCTGGTCGAGGTCCCGCTGCTGATTCCTTGGGCAATGCGACACCAGGCGTGCCGTGGTTGTAATCCTTATCCCAGTGCTAAGACCGGGAAGGACCCTCAACGTTTCTCATTCCGTTCATTTTCCTTCTTGCGCTCCGAGTCAAACTTACTCAGCCGGAGCGTAAGCATTCCCGGCACTCCGAACCTATTCACACACGGCCTCGCGTGCTATCCAAGGCGCATGAAAAAGACAAGAAATCACTTGCTACCAAGGCATTCACGATCCGTGCACTCCAGTCCAAGACCTCTGATAGGCGTACCATGGACACCGCAGTTATGGTTCGTTCCGTCATCGTGGGGGATCATGAAATGGTGGATGGCAGAGCAAAGAGGTCAAAACCACTCTCTAAATCTGACCTAGCGCGTGTCAAAGCGCAGCTTCTCGAGCCAAAATCTGCCAAAAAGATTATTGACCACCTGCACACAATGTCTGCGTCATCAACAGATACGGGATCTGCTAATACTGGGCCAATCCATGCAGTGTGTCTTGACGCGACCGACAAGGAAGTCCACGAGCAACACTTTGTACAGTTTGGTTCGGTTGCTACTGCAACAACGGCTGCAGTATCTGATGCGTTGGTCAACCTGCACCTCGTCGACCTTCTCGCTGTCCCAGACATGGGTTTCGGTGCGCCAGCATCATCGCCGGGATTGCTGGCTGGTGCCGTTCCCAGCGCAGAAACTATCATCGATGGCCTCCAGCAAATAACCCCGCAGTTACTTGCGCTTGGTTTTGCAACAAGCAAGGCAATTTTGCCGGATCACAAAGGCGTTGTCGTGCCTACAGATCGTCTCTCTGTTTTGACGTGTGCGTGTTTTCATTTCATGGGCTATCGTTCATGTTCTAATCCATTATTGTTAGACTGGTGGGGTTTTGAAGTCTGCATGCCGCCTCCCACAATCGAGCACCTCGGTGCAGTCGCCTCTCCGGGTACTGCCTTGCTCAATTTGCTAACTGCATTGTCGCTCGTCAGCCCCGGAGTCCGCGAGGTATTGCCGTTCGTTCGCTACATCTCTCAGTTCGTGCAAACCGAGTGGCATATGATCAAGGCAGCCGATAAGGGCAAAGGAGTTGTCTGCTGTGCTACCTGGTAAGTTTTTCGTGTCTAGCACACACTTGATTACTGATTGTGTATTCCAGGATCATGCCAGCGGCGATGGTCCCTCGTTCATGGGATTTCCCTGACCCGCCTCCTGCGACCATTATAGTTGCCCCAGGGGCAAACCTTGCGCCCACTGCGTCGAGGCCTACAATTGCTGCTACACCTAAGCCTTCCGTTGATGTACCGCGCGCCTCGTCTACGTACTCCAGCGAAACTGGCGAGGACGGGGCACGACACGGGATATCAAGTGACCCTCCTGTTCTCCCAGAGCTCAAAGTCAGTTCCCCTGCGTCGAACGAAGGTACAAATTCTATCGACCTCCCAGTCCACAAGCCTTCTGCGGATGTCCCCAGGGATGCCGACTCCATTGCTCTTTAGTCATCTTCGCTATCTTTCTCGTCATGACCTGTCACGATTTTTTTAATCTGCCGTCTTTGAAGTTGGTCCTTTTGCTCGATGCTTACTTTCCGCCTAGTTTTTTGTTTTCGACCGATAATCGTCTGGACTTACTATACCCTTCCATACATCACACACTCGTTAGCTACTACATCTCTACCATTCGTTTTCTCATCGCTCCCCACGGCAGAACTTATTTTATCATCCCCGCAATTTATGCATTAAGTAATTCCTCAGCTCAGGTTGGGTGCTATTATTGGGATTTTGGGAAGTCGCTTAGATCGTTCAGGGAAACTTATCAGATCACAACGGCTGCAATCGTTCTAGCAGTTGTTCCACATCCTCGAATAATGACTTGTACAGATCTGTCTTCACTCATTTATATCCTACATTAAACCATCACTGTGCATCTCCCAGCATATTGCATATGTCAGTGCTATTAGGCTGCCTGGGTCGTGACTGTTTGGTCAGGTTCTGAGACAAACAGAGTAACAGTGAGCACCATCCCGTCCTGTGATTAAAGCGGAGGGCACGCACCGACTGAGATGATATCGCTACTGAATGATTTCAGTGACGAAGCGGCGCTTTCGTCAGGCATCTGGACGGTGATCATCTACACGAGAGATGTGTGTCAGCCACTGGAGAAATTTGGAGCCCGATCAACCAAACCCCAAGAATTCGCGCAGATTCATCTACGATAGTTCCACCTGTTGAGGGTTTGTGAAAGGTATGAAGATGGTATGATGACTTGAGAACCTACCTTGCTTCACGATAGTTTGCTTGGTAGCCTCGTAGTCTGCGGTGGACTCAAGAGAGACGATGTATTCTGATGATAGATGTGAGTATCAGGATGGACATTTATTGAGATTTGTGTACGCACTCGGCATTGTTCAGTGAAAAGTTATAGTTTGGAGGTTGGTGTGGATATGAGAGGGCCAGCTACGATAAAGCTATCGGAACTGGAAGACTGCGGGGCCTGCAAGCTGTGCCGGCATCTGAAGCACTGACCATGCCTGAAAAGGAAACACTAAGTAGGTCTGGCCCATGACGCGACGCGTCGCTGAGTCACGTATTCGCTTAGTATGCCGTGAAGGTTTTAGGGAACTGGTTTGAACTTTGTTATTAACCAGGCTCTTGCAATTGTCACTGCTGGTGCATGAGATTTGCATTCTCTAGACTTCGATTTCCTGCACTTAGATCTATTATGCCTGTTACACGGTCAGCCACTCGGTCAGTTGCATCAACACCAGCGGGAGGAAGCAACAAGACAACAACAATAGTCTCACCATCTGCAGTGGGCAAGTCCAACAAGCGAAAAGCGGCTGAAGAAACCCCAGCAGCCAAGAAGACGCCTCGCGCTAAGAAAACAAAGTCATCCGATGAAAGTGCTGAGACACCTCCCACATCGGATGCATTCATACCGCCTCCACCGCCTCCCTTGCAGACCGAGTCTGAGGAGAAACCTTTGGTTCCCGCAGCCTTGACATTCTCGTTTGAGGAAGCTAAAGCGCATCTCATCCGCGCTGACCACCGCTTTGAGGATATATTCACAAAGCTTAGATGTAAGCCTTTTGAGCTCCTTGAACAGGTCCATCCGTTCCGGTGAGCGTGGTATTTTTGACCGAGTGACATAGAATGCTAATGTATCTGTAGGGCGCTCGTAGAATCAATTCTGTAAGAAATATCTCCTGCATAAGTGAAGACACTAAATTGAGTGTACATTTTGCAGCGCTCAACAAATTTCATGGCTGGCAGCCCGATCGATCATCCATAGGTTTACTCGGTTGTATGACCCCTCATTACCCGAAAAAGTAGCAGATTATTCGTGAGTATAATTATATGCCGAAAGCATGTTACGCCTGCTTGCATCAGTCATTGCGTGGTGTTAATGGTTTCATTATGAAGTGCATCAAAATCTCCAACATCTTTCTTCCCTACCCCTTATCAAGTTGCCAATACGGATATCGTAACGCTCAAGTCTGCTGGTCTCAGTACACGCAAAGCCGAGTATGGTGAGTGTCATTGTCAATTTCGCTGTGAATTCCCATCAACCGAGTCTAAGCTATTATTTCCTGTCAGTAAAAGATCTTGCTGCGCGATTTGCAGATAGAAGGCTTTCAACAGAAAAATTACTTGCTGCAGATGATGAAAGCCTTGCTGAGATGCTTATAGAAGTGCGAGGAATCGGACGCGTATGTCGTTTAAATTATAATATCTGTACTTCATTAACATCTCGCTTCTTGTCACCAAGTGGACTGGTGAGTGTTATGCTGCTTTTTATCCAAGAATATCTCATAATTCCAGCGCAGTTGACATGTTCGCAATCTTCTCCCTCCGTCGTCCAAACATCCTCCCAGTCGGTGACCTCGGTATCCAGCGAGGAATGTTGCGCTGGTTTCTCTCGCGCCACTCGTCTAAGCACACGTTCGCACTTTCATTGAGCGGCGAATCCAACGATGATAAAACAAAACAGGCAAGTACTGGCGCGATGGGACCACCGCCTACAACGCCTGCACCGAAAATGACCCCTGGTTTTCAACTGACAGGAGATGTAGAACCGGATAATGAGGTATTGCCGACATTATCTGAATCACAATCGGAGACTCCCGCTTCAATTAATTTGATTCCTGCGCTTCCTGAACCGTTTACCCCCTCGATTGACAAGACTCTCGACGCAGACGCGATGAACACAGAACCCCTTCCCGAAGGTCTGAGCGTCGCAGATTTGAAATCAAGGCTAGAAAGAAAGAAGATCAAGTATGTCACCTGAATTTTTCTCTCGTGGATAATTTCTCATCAAGGCTCTCTGAAGAGGAGCGTTTCTTACTCCGAAAGAAATGGAAGATTTAACCGCGTCTTGGGCGCCGTATCGAAGTCTAGCTGTTTACTATATGTGGGCTCTGACAGAGAAGAACTAGGTTGTCGCCCGCACCTCAATCTGAATATTTCGATCTTGGCTTATATCTTCTTGCTTTGTGATATGTATACTAGCTTGTAAGTAAGTACGCAGTGCCGTCAGGTTCAGGCTTTGAATGTCCATAATTCGGCTTTGAAAGTTTTAACTTGTGATATCAGTGCTTGACCCGAGTTTAGCCACTCTGGTTGATAAACCATTCGTCCCATCCAACATATTTAAAAAGTTACTAATTGTCTTTGGAACAGCAATGTGGTGGTGCTTATTGGTAAAGAGAGTTTGCAATAAGTGTGCAAAGGCTGTTCTGCTAGTATAAAACTAAAATCTATTACTGTGGATTGATACAGAAAAGTGAACGCGAAGGTACTGAACTAAATAGTCACAAACTAAGTACATAATGACGCTGGCAGATGATTAGAGACAACATATTTAATAACAAGCGGTGAACTAAAAGTTATCCGGCGCCCTACGGTGCTCCTACCAGTCTTGCGTAGCAAACAGCGTTTGATTCATTTCCGACGTTTTGATGGGCTATTAGAGGCGAGTGCACTGTTGCTATTGATCAGAAACTCATCCAAAGTTCGCTTTCTGGATGTGCCAACACGCTGTACAGTGGTGTTGGGCCTCGGAGAGATGAAGGGTGGCCGAAACTTCCGTTGTTGAGTGGGAATTGGGACCGATGGCTGACAACCGTTCATCAGGCTGTGCGTTGAAGGTTCAAACTGAGGATAAGAGAGAATTAGAAGAGGTTTCATAGAATGAAAAAAATGCAAACCTGAAGCAAGGCAATAACCTTTGCAAGTTTCTGCCCCTCAGATAAAATATCAAGACAAGACCGCAGTCCTTTCAAACACCACTGCCGTTCGAGCCAAGAAAGGAGGTGTCGATTCCAGAAAATCCGGAATATACGGTTGAGAGTGTCGTCCCATGGTTTTGGAGCACGCGACAGGTGCACAACCCAGTTTTGAGATGCATACTTGAGAGCGTCGGAAGATGATTGACTTCGTTCCTGTGCCTCGTTCGCAGAAGCAATAAAGACATTCATAGCACGGATGACCTCCCTGTCAGGAACTTCTGGTGATACAGAGGTGAAATGATCTTGGGGTATCAACGCCAAGAACATCGGAAATATCAGGAAATCCGGTAAGCTTTTGAGCTGCTGGACTACTTTGAAGGTTGGCAGTAAAGCTAATTCTGGGGAAATGATAAATTTGCTGATTGCTTCCAACGTACTCGAGAATTCTTCCATAGTGGCCCATACAGACCCCGCAGGAGTGGATTGCCATGCTTGGCCATGGGGCGTCTGGAGCCAGTTTCGCCCGCTCAGGGTCTGAAGCCAGGCTCGTCCTCCCTCGGTCTGCAGCCAGCTTCGTGCTCCCTGGGTCTGCACCCACTCGCGTCCTCCCTCGGTCTGCAGCCAGTCTCGTCCTCCCTCGGTCTGCAGCCAGTCTTGTCCTCTCCAGGTCTGCAGCCAGTCTCGTCCTCTCCAGGTCTGCAGCCAGTCTCGTCCTCTCCAGGTCTGCAGCCAGTCTCGTCCTCCCTCGGTCTGCAGCCAGTCTCGTCCTCCCTCGGTCTGCAGCCAGTCTTGTCCTCTCCAGGTCTGCAGCCACTCTCGTCCTCCCCGGGCCTGTAACCAGTTTCGTCCTCCCTCGGTCAGGAGCCAGTTTTGTCCTCCCTCGGTCTGAAGCCACTCTCGTCCTCCCTGGGTCTGCAGCCACTCTTGTCCTCCCTCGGTCTCTAGCCAGTCCCGTCCTCCCTCGGTCTCCAGCCACATTCGTCCTCCCACGGTCTCCAGCCAGTCTCGTCCTCTCGACGTCTGCAACCACTCTCGTCCCCTCCAGGTCTGCAGCCACTCTCGTCCTCTCGAGGTCTGCAGCCACTCTCGTCCTCCCTCGGCCTGCAGCCAGTCCCATCCTCCCTCGGTCTGCAGCCAGTTTCGTCCTCTCCAGGTCCGGAGCCAGTCTCCTGCTCCCTCGGTCTGGAGCCACTCTCGTCCTCCTTCGGTCTGGAGCCACTCTCGTCCTCCCCGGGCCTGTAACCGGTTTCGTCCTCCCTCGGTCAGGAGCCAGTTTTGTCCTCCCTCGGTCTGAAGCCACTCTCGTCCTCCCTGGGTCTGGAGCCACTCTCGTCCATCGTCGGTCTGCACCCACTTTCGTCCTCCCTCGGTCTGGAGCCACTCGCGTCCTCCATCGGTCTGCAACCAGTCTCGTCCTCCCTCCTCGGTCTCCAGCCAGTCTCGTCCTCCCTCGGTCTCTAGCCAGTCTCGTCCTCCCTCGGTCTCCAGCCACTTTCGTCCCTTCCAGGTCTCCAGCCAGTCTCGTCCTCTCCAGGTCTCCAACCAATCTCGTCCTCCTTCGGTCTCCATCCAGTCTCGTCCTCTCCAGGTCTCCAACCAATCTCGTCCTCCTTCGGTCTCCATCCAGTCTCGTCCTCCCTCGGTCTGCAGCAAGTTTCGTCCTCTCCACGTCTGCAGCCAATCCCGTCCTCCCTTGGTCTGCAGCCACTCTTGTCCTCTCCACGTCTGCAGCCACTCTCGTCCCTCCTCGGTCTCCAGCCACTCTCGTCCCTCCTCGGTCCCCAGCCACTCTCGTCCCTCCTCGGTCCCCAGCCACTCTCGTCCTTCCTCGGTCTCCAGCCACTCTCGTCCTCCCTCGGTTTCTAGCCACTCGTGTCCTCCCTCGGTCTGCAGCCACTCTCGTCCTTCGTCGCTCAGCCACTCTCGTCCTTCGTCGCTCAGCCACTCTCTTCCTTCCTCGGTCTGCAGCCACTCTCTTCCTTTCTCGGTCTGCAGCCACTCTCTTCCTTCCTGTGTCTGCAGCCACTCTCTTCCTTCCTCAGTCTGTAACCACTCTCTTCCTTCCTCGGTCTGCAGCCACTCTCGTCCATCCTCGGTCTGCAGCCACTGTCGTCGTCTCTGGGTCTCCAGCCACTCTCGTTCCCACTGGGTCTGTACCCAGTCTCGTCCTCCCTCGGTCTGTAACCATTCTCGTGCTCCCCCAGTCTGCAGCCACTCTCGTGCTCCCTCGGTCTGCAGCCACTCTCGTCCTGTCTGGGTCTGCATCCAATCTCGTGCACCCTCGGTCTCCAGCCAGTCTCGCCCATTCGTGGTCTGCACCCAGGCACACCCGTCCACGGTCCCCAGCCAATGTTGTAATTCTAAAGCACGATCTCCCCGAAGCCATAGCATACAGATGAGAACTGACAGTGGCTCTGGTGGCTGAACAAGGAAGGACAGCGAAACTTTTAATTGATGGGAGTCCTCACGTTGCATAGCTTGGCTCTGTTTCTTGAGTTCTGAGAGCGCATCCAAGAGAGCCGTGCTTTCCGTAATCTCCGTCATCAAGCGAAGAGACGAATGAGCTAGTAGAGAGTGGGGTGATACGATATCACATACTTCAGGAAGGCCGCAGTTTAAGGGGTCGGAAACGTAGTCACGAACGGACGAGTGATAGATATTCATGGGGAGAGTGCTGTCTGTAGGGATATCCATCACAGACCGTAGCTGTATCAGTGTTCTCTGCACATCCCTGCCCAAACCAGGCCCAAGAAGTGACGAGATCTGCGAGATGGGAAGAGGGTCTGCGAGCGCGGCGACGATGGACAAGTGCATGTAAGCCCGCTTGGGGTCGGCACACGTGGAGAGGATACAATCGTATAACTTATACACCTCCGTTCCTGGTAGCAGTTCGCTCGTTAGCTTGAGCATCAGCTGCAACCGATCGCGCGGATCATCGTCTTCATCGTCGATAATGAATTTTATCATGGTAGACGCCACGATGAAACGTCTGCCCGCTCGGCTCGCCAGCTTCGCAAGATCGTCTTTGGATGGCTGAGGAAAATCAGTATGGCGACTTGCCAGCTCTGCGAAGGAATGCTGCAAGAAAGTATAGATGTCTTTGTCAACATCGGCGCCGTCGAGCGAGATGATGGTAGCAACGCCCTCTCCAGAAGTTTTCACAGGTATTTCGCACAACAACGGGCGCACCTCTTCGTTGTGAAAGGCTTTAGAGATATGGGTTTCCGAGCGACTTGTGAGCAGAATGTGGATCGCGGGAATATCAGGGTCACGAAGAGCATGCGCGAGGGAAAGGATGAGATCAGCAAGCTCAGGTTCAGATGTGCATTCATCAAGGGCGTCGACAACAAATGACAAAGGCAGACATCCGCGCAATCTGAGCTGAAGTTTCCGGAGGGGTTGGAGAAAGAGAGCCTCCATCTGGTCGCAGAGAGGCGCATCTGGGTCTAGTAGAGCAGGATTGTTGCGGATCGCTCTGTTCACATCTTGCCGGATGCTTGGAAAATTGGTGGCCAGCTGGTAGGCAAGCGTCACAAAGAAATATCCAGTCGTGCAACGTTTGGTGTGCTTGCGCGAGAAAAAGAATGTCCCCGCTAGTCGCTTTTCGACATTCGTCTCCTCTGTCACTTTTAGACCTTTCATCCTCTCAGCTACGGTGAACGCGACAGCAGACTTTCCGACGCCTGCAGTTCCATGCAGCCAGATAAGTTGATTCTTCTTTCGGTCGTCCAGGAATCCGTGGATGAATTTGAGCAGATCCACCCGGGTCCCTTCCAAACATTTTGGGTGGGGCTGACGTTCAGGGGAGTTGTATTGAGCACCCTTGACAGCAACTTGGGACAGCCTCGTCCAAGTTCCTTCAAGAGCTGTCAAAAGGGTCAGAAAGCGAGAGATAGACAAGAGTAAGAAAAACTGACATTGTTCCTCACTCATTCGCGAAGTTTGTGATATGCGTGATGAAATGAAAAAAAAAATTGAGAGCACTAGCTGGGTGCGATTAGAAACCATCTGGGCGATATTTATCTCCAGGGATAACGTACGAAGGTTTGGAGGATCTGTTAGAGTAAAAGTAAGTTGTCAACTTAGGGTCCAAAAGCGCGATGGAGATGGGATGGGATAAATGGATGTTTGAATCTATGGAAAGCTTGCTGGATGGTAGTGGATGATACAGTTCGAGAAAGAGTGCTGGGCGCTTGTCCGGCTGCAGAAGGCCACAAAGTTGCTGTGCATGCTGTACTTAGTAGTATGACGTCAGATGCTGTTCAATGAAGTACTACATAGGAAAGATATTCCTGTACAAGTAAAAACCTGTACATTTTGCAGTATGAGGCGCTGCAGCGTCTGTGATCTAATTCCATCTCGATTCTACGTCAGATTCTTACCAACACTGCATTTCAGCTTCAGCTTAGTAGTAGTAGAAGTGGATAATATGCGAGTCAAGTGACACGAACATCATGCTGTGCACTGTGTGCAGTCACGCGATCTTAAGCAGTCGCATACAATTCTGCCTACGTAGACATAAACTCAACCACAATCAACTACAGAATAATACAGAGTTTTTCAACGTATTCACGCACAACCAGTCAACAGAATCACTACTATCCCTTCCACTGCAATCGGCACCCACGGAAGTCGGCAGTCACGCAAATGTCACTGCAAGTCACGACATGTCACATAGGCTGTCAGCTCAGCAGTCAAGCAAGAGCGCAACTTGAAGATCAGTTAGTATTCGGCGTGAGCGAGCAAGTACAGTATTTGTTAGTAGATACGTCCAAGTACGAGGGTGACCATTATTAGTGCTGTAGTTGTAAATTTGGGTCCTGTTGACTCATGACGCAGTGGCTGAATTCTTCGAACGTGTTTTTCCCGCCTGGAAGAGTGCATAAAAACATTGTTTGTTAGCAAAGTGCTGATTTCCGATGTCAGCAAGAAACTCTTTAATTCTTGCCCTGAGTTCCTCGACCGTCCCATCTCTCGCTGCTAGACTTGCGGAATGCGGCCCCATGACCAGCAGCGCTGCAGCACGAGTCGGCACTTCCAAAATGGGTGTGCAGTTTGAAACTCCGTCATGGCACATATCGGCAGGTGACATTTCTGCGTGACTTCGGCACTTACAATTATCTCACTCAATCCTGCTTCAAGCTTCAATCATGGTCGTTCAACCTCGCAACGAGTTGCATTAGAGAGAGAATGATATCTATACTAAGAATTTTGTGTTGAAGTAGCTAGAAATACGAGTTTTGTGAAAGTGCCGACTTCTGTGGGGTGCCGATTGCAGTGGAAGGGATAGTAGTATAGTACCATAAGTCATGTAACATACCCTTTGAAAAAAAATTGCGGAGTAAGTTCGCACGGCGAAGCCCTAGTATCAATTGTACCTTGGTGCTTACTACTTACACCTTCTATTCCTAACACGGCCGGGCGTAGCTATTTTGACGCGGTTCTGCCGCGCCTGTCCCATGTGACGCGGCACTGTGTCATGCACGACGGCCTTGCGTCGTATATATGCTTTACTGCTGCAGTGGGCCCTTGCCTGTCTCCGTCGCTTGTCAGGTGGTATTTTCGCACTAAGGTGACACCGACCGTGCAGAATACGGCTGGCCCCCGAGGCATCTCCTTACACACTACATTTTCTCTCCTTCTCCACTCGACGTTGAGCAGCCGCTCATCCCCCGCGTAATTTCCATTGGCTAGCATACCTTCCCGAATGGCTTGAAGACGGTCTGCTGCGGACAATATCAATTGTTGCTGCTTCACACACGAGAATCGCACAGACCTTGATAAGTTTCTGCCCTTCGGGCTTATAACAGTAAGGCAAGACCGCAAGCTGTCAGACACCACTGCATTTCGAGCCAGGCGAAGAGGGTGACGATTCAAGAAAGTATGGAATAGATTGTTGAGCCTGTCCTCCCATATATTCAGAGTGCGCGAAATATGCATGGTCCAGTGTTTACAGGCATACTTCAGAGCGACTGAAGCTGAATGACTCCGATCCCGCGCTTCGTTTGCAAAATTCACGAAGGCCATCATAGCATGGATAACGTCCCTATCCGGTGGAGAAAGATCGTTTAGTGATGGTGACGCAGAAATGGAATGAGGACTGGGGCCTCAACGCTAGGAACATCGGAAACACCAAGAAATTCTGCAAGCTCTTGAGCTGCTGGATAACTTCGAAGGCTGGCAGTGAAAGCAGCTCTGGTGCAATGATTGTGCTCGCTGATTGCTTTCACCGTCCTCGAGAATTCTTTCATTGTGACCCAGACAGACCCCGCAGGAGTGGACTCCCATGCTTGGCCGTGCAGCGTCTGGAGCCAGGCTTGCCCGGTCTGGGGCCACTCTCGCCGATTCTACGTCTGGAGCCAGTTTCGCCCTCTCGGGGTGGTCCAGCCAGTCTTTCCCGGACGTGGTCCGTAGCCAGCGTCTCCCCGCACCGGGTCTGCAGCTAATCTTTCCCACACGTGGCTTGCAGCCAGTCTCGCTCTGCCGGGGTCTGTACCCAGTTTTGCACGCCCGGGGTCTGGAGCCAGTCTTGCCCTCTTTGGGTCTGAAGCCAGTCTTTCCCGCACGTGCCCTGCAGCCAGGCTTGCCCACGCATGGTATGCAACAAGTCTCGTCCGCGCGCGGTCTATAGAAAGGCTCGCTCTCCATGGGTCTGTAGCAGCCAGTCTTCCCTCCTTGCGTCTGAAGCCAGGCATGCCCATCCAGAGTCACTAGCTAGGATTGCAACTCTGAAGTGTGATCTCCCCGAAGCCATAGCATACAGATGAGAACTGACAGTTACTCCAGTTGCCGAACAAGGAGTCTTGTAATCCACGGGATCCTCGGGTTGCATAGCTTTGCTTTGCTTCTTCAGTTTTGAGAGTGCATCCAAAAGAGCCATGCTTTCTGGAACTGCCTTCATCAAGCGGAGGACGAACGTACGAGTAGGGAATGAGGTGATGTGATATCGCGTACTTAGGGAGGCCGCAGTTTGAGGGGCCAGAAACATAGTCGCGAATGGACGGATGATAGATACTCACGGGGAGAGTGCTGTCTGTAGGGATATCCATGACAGACCGTAGCTGCACTAGCGTTGTCTGCACATCCCTTCCTACACCATGGCAAAGAAGTGTTGAGGTTTGTGAGATGGGAAGGTCTGCGAGCGCGGCGACAATGGACAAGTGTAGGTATGGCCGCTTGGGCCCGGCACACGTGGAGAGGATACAATCGTATAACTTGTACACCTCCGTTTCAGGTAGCAGCTCACTCGTGAGCTATAACATCAGCTGTAACCGATCATAGGGATCATTGTCTTCATCGTGGATAATGAACTTCAATCATCGTAGACGCCACGATGAAACGTCTGCCCGCTCAGCTCGCCAGCTTCGCAAGGTCATTCATCGATGGCTGAGGCAAATCGTGATGCCGACTTTTCAGTTCTTTGAAGGAATGCCGCAAGAAAGTATAGATGTCGTTGTCAACATGTTCTGAAAGGCTTGAGAGATGTGGTGGGCTGACGCTCACGGGAGTTATATTGGGCACCCTTGATAGCGACCTCGAACAGCGTCGCCCAAGTTCCTTCAAGAATTGTTAAAGAGGTTAGAGAGCACGCGAGAGATAAGAGATGGAAGTACTGACATTGATTGTTACTCATATTGACGAAGTTTGCGACATGCGAAATGCAACGAACTAACTGAAAATATTAGTAGCTGGGTGCGACTAAAAATCATCTGGGCGATACTAATGTCGAGGGACGACGTACGAAGATTTGAATCAAAGTATGGATTTGTTGGAGTCGAAGTAAGTTGTCAAGGCTCCCGATCGCGAAGCGCGATGGAGATGGAATGGAAAGCTTGCTGGGGTGGTGGTGGGTGACACAGTCTAAGGACGAGTACTGGGCCGTTGGGAGCTCGTCCAGTTGCAGGAGGCCAAGGTTGCTGTGAAGTCAACTCCTTGTATTAAATAAGTAAAACCTGTAAATTGCAGTAGCCGCTGAGCGCCAGCGAGCCCGTCTGCGTTCGAATTCCGTCTCCACTCCTAAGTATGGATATGAGAGGGCCAGCTACGATAAATTAATCTATCGGAACTGGAAGACTGCGGGGTGTGACACAGCTGTGCCGGCATCGATGCGTTCAGCGTCACTGTCAACTGAGTTACGTATTCGCGCAGTATTCCGTGAAAATTCAGAACCCCTTGCCAAAGGTTAGAGCCGCAGATTTAAATTTGAAATCGAGGCTATCTAGAAAGAAAGAAGATCAAGCATGTCACCTGGATTTTTCTCTTGTCATTTTATTTCTCATCAAGGCTTTCCGAAGAGGAGCGTTCCTTACTCCGAAAGAAACGGAAGACTTAACCGCGTCTTGGGCGCCATATCGAAGTCTAGGTGTTTGCTACTATATGTGGGCTCTGACAGAGAAGAAACTATCATAGGTTGTCACCCGCACCTCAATATTTAATCTGAATATTTCAATCTTGGCTTATATCTTCTTGCTTTGTGACATGTATATTAGTTCGTAAGTACATGGTGCTGTCAGGTTCAGGCCTCGATTGTCCATAATCCGGCTTTGAAAGTCTTAACCGATATCGGTGCTCGACTCGAGTTTAGCCACTCTGGTTAATAAACCATCCATCCACCACGATTTACAAAGTTGGATTTTTTTGTCGAGATGTGGATGATCGATCAATTGCCGGGCTTTAGTCTGGATATTTAGCTCGAATTCGTCATCCAGTTAATGATAACCTCTACTGCTATTGTACCAGCGGTATAAACATCGAATTGCCAAATTGGCTCCTTCTGTGACATGCACAGTAAGGAGAGGGTTTGGCATACATGGGCGCGCTATCCGAGCAGGGATATCTGCGCATATGACGGGTTCTTAGGGATAAGATACA
This sequence comes from Suillus subalutaceus, assembly GCF_016647625.1. Taxonomy (NCBI): domain Eukaryota; kingdom Fungi; phylum Basidiomycota; class Agaricomycetes; order Boletales; family Suillaceae; genus Suillus; species Suillus subalutaceus. The sequence continues at coordinate 17,902 of NW_024540677.1, forward strand.
CAGTCCCGCCATCATGACCCCTCGTCGAGTGATGCATCCAGTAGAGGAGTAATATCATACTAAGCGTTATATACGTTCGTCTCTGCTGAAAGAATCCGTGATCAAGAGTTCCTGCAGGGAAAGTACGTATTAGCCAGTGCCAAGGTCAAGCTATTGGAATCTACCTCAGGTGCAAAGGGCCACCGGTCGAAGGCGCTGACGACAGCAGCCCAGTCTTCTACACCCATTTTCTTGATGATCTTATTCATGTCAGTCCTCTGATCGAGTGGAACATCATCGCCCGTGAGGTAGGACTTTAAAACATCTGATCCAGGTGCTAGATGACTAGGGGAAGGTCAATAAATTTTTTCACCATTAAAAGTGAATTCTGAGCATACCCAACGGCGTTCTTGAGAGGGGTCGACTTTTAGCACAAAGAGTTTCCGTAGGCAGTAATCCCATTTGTCCAGCATGCCTGACTGAATGATCTGCGCATGACGTCAGTGATTTAAATGTGCAAGAAACATGGTAAGTACCTGATGCTCCAATGGTCTGAATGTACCTGCTACGAATGGCGTACCTCTGCGCCTGTTTTCAGTCTTTGAAGAATATGCAGGATTTGTAGCATCAGGGTAGAAATGATTATTATATGGTACCAGCAGCCGTGGGTCAATGGTGTGATTAAACTCAGAAACGGCTTGTGCGATGACGCTTAGCTTGCACCGAGCCGGATCCTCAGTAGACGCAGAGATACGCTATCCACTTGTGTCAGACAGGGATAACTAGTTTGTGGAATGAGACCACTTACATCCCATACCCAGTCGTGCATTAGATAACTCATTGGAATGCGGCCGTGTTTGAACAGCCAGGACTGTTCTGGTGCACATCGTAATAGTTGTGCTAAGAGCTGCTCGCCCAGAACATCCATGGGAAGGTGCGAGATAAAGTGTAGATAGGGATTTGATTGATTCCATGGAATATTCTCCACGTCGTCCAGGAAGCCTTGGACGTCTAGCTGATGATACGTGTCCCACGAAAGCCGTTCATTGGCAGAACTTGTACTCTAGGGTCCGCTTCCTGCAGCGGCTGTCGAAAACTATCAGCATGATCAAACTCTATAAAGCTCATTTCGCACATTCAGAAAGTTGAGGTACTGTTTCTACGTCCTCAAGCACAATGATTTTCGGATTCGCTCTTTCGGCAACTGCATCAAAGCGCGAGTCAACGTACCAGGCCCTTTGTGGGCTCTGTAAGTACTAAAACATTGGAGTTTAAATATCGGAACCCTCACCGGGATACGCTTCTATAATAACTTTATCCTTCGAACCGCTAGGAACGAATGGACTCTGCAACTAGTGCCGCCGTCTCGGGATTAGCGATGGAAATACGACTTTTGAATGCCATGCCGCTAGTGGGAAAGTAGTTTCCGCCATTTCGAACGCGGGGGGCAGCTCAAATCTGTCGACCGGGAGTGGTATGTTAGCTTCCGTGTCTTGGGTTTGCGAACAGCTTTCGAAGTCGAGGCACTTTGGGGTTCAGCTTCGGGCTTGACGTCCTCGATGCTTTGGATATCCTTGGAACGACCGCGTCCTGTTGGCTGTTTCGTGAGTGCCTTCGCGACTATATCCTCAGGAATATTCTTGGTCCTGTAGGAGCATCTGATGCTTGTAGAAAATGGCCTCCGAAGGAAAAACGGAGAAGACATTAAATGATGACTAAGCTACGCGAAACGCGTCGTAGGGGCCAGGTGAAATTGACGCGGTCCTGCCGCGCCTGCCGCGGTCGTGACGCGCCTGTAACGCGTCTTATGTGACGTGGCCCCGTCACAAATACTAGGGTACAGATTATGTTCAAACACTATCTTACGTCGCTCTAAATGAATTCCAAACACTTTGAATCCTCGCTCATGATCAATATATGAGTGTCCATCTGCGTACAGGCCCTGAAATGCAGCATTCACCTCTCACCAATTTGCTTGATCCTGGCGGCCCGTGTTCGTACTTCTTGGGGAATGTTCTGTGCCTCTTGTGTTTGTATTGTATTGTCTCTGATCGATCTAATCATTGATCCAACGTTTGTTTTCAGACAGCAGTGTGAAATATCGTGTCACTGTGTCAAGTCTCGACCCCACTTTATCAAGTCCGGGAGCCTCTGTACTCTGTACTACCACGTCAAGCCCCCCCCAACCATGCCATGTCAAGCTTCAGTCAGGCTGGGTCAAGCACTACTCACACCACGACAAGTTCTCTCCAACATATTCGCAGCCTCTGTACTAATGTAAACTTCCACACTTTCCTATGCCGCGTCAGGGCCCACTTGTATGCCGCGTCAAGCATAGCACATGCCGCGTCACAGGCGCGTCAATCAAATTGTGCCACGTCAATGCCGCGTCACGGCCGCGTCAGACCTCATCCATGCCGCGTCAGACCTATACATGCCGCGTCAAACCTTATTTTAATAACTGTCAGTGTCACTTAGTAAGTTAGATATACAAGCATTCTACGGACAGTGGCACTCCAAAAAATCATTACTCCAGCCTCCACTCCTATGGCCTAGGGCAGAACTGGTATCGCGCTGTTGAAAATCTATATACCCATGCCTTTTGTGAGTGCTTTGAGATACGGAGTGCACCATACTCTAGGAATTAATCCAACATGTATTCAATTTTTTCTATTCCAGTGAGAGAGGGGATCAAAATCGTTCAGATCAACCGCTGGTTGGGGACCTGATTTCCTGCCATGACCGCTCGGGTGCGCCGTTTCACTGATGCTCTTTGCGAACTCAAATTCGACAAGTAGAACAGGTAATGTAATCGACTCATGAAGCAAGGCTGAATGAGTGGGATTTACTCAACCATTCATGACATTCTGGACCGATTGCGACTCCGAGGATCCACGTTCTCAAGCCGAACTCGAAGATGCAGCAAGAGCGCTCCTCAAAGGTTATCAACAGCATTATCGGTCTCAGGTCACACGCGTCAAAAAAAATTAGTGAAGTCATTGACCCTGCCAAAGCGTCTGAGACAACTTTCCCGCGTCAAGGCTCGTCAGTGCCAAGAAAATAGTCATTAGCTGATGACTAGCTTGTAGTGTATGTGCCTATGGTGAATAAAATCAACGAAGGAACGATCATGAACCCATTCAACTTGATGTGAGAGTCGAGTATAGAACATAGGAATGAGTTACACTACTATTATGGTACGCGCAATCGGCAGCCCCCAAAAGTCGGCAGTCACGCAAATGTCACAGTAAGTCACGACATGTTACTGAGCCAGTTTCAAAGTCAGCTCGGCAGTCAAGCAGGAGCGCAAGGAAGTGAGTTAGTATTCGGCGTGAGCAAGCAAGTACAGTATATACTAGTAGAATCTAAGTACGAGGGTGACCATGATTAGTGCCGTAGTTGTATAATTGAGGGGGATGTGTAGGGAGACTGTGTGTGTTGTAAGGATGCTGAGGTTGTCTGTCTAAGTTTGATGATGACGCAATGGGACCGCCGGATGAATTATTATGTTGCGTTGTAGAGTAAGATGGTGCGCGGAGAGCTGGATTAGCATAGAATTGATGAAAATATGGCTGGTTAGTAAAGTGTGGAGGATAATATGGATTAAAAGAATGTGCACTGGCAGGTGGGGTGAAAAAATGAGTACCGGAATTGTTGGATGAGGTAGCGTCATTGTCTTGCGAGGCGCCACTACTAGCCTGTCCTGTCGATGACGCAGTGGCTAAATTCTTATTCTTCGAACGCGTTTTTTCCCGTCTGGAAGAGCGCAGCAAAACGTGGATTGTCGGCAAAGTGCTGATTTGCGGCATCAGCAAGAAACTCTTTGAGTCTAGTCCTGAGTTCCTCAACCGTTCCGTCTCTTGAAATCTTGAGAGCGCCAGCAAGTGCGATAAAATCATCCTTGCGCCGGAGTGTTGAGAGTGCATCAAACGTCTTCGACTCGATATCGCGTTCGATCTGAGTGTGGCGCGCTTCATCTTCTGTCTTCTTTTTGGCCTGCTTCTCCGCGTCGGCCTTATCCTTTTCACGCTGCTCTAGCCCCATGACCAGCAGCACAGCACCAGTCGGCACTGGTGTGTGCAGTATTGAAACTCCGTCACGGCATATATCGGCAGGTGACATTTCTGCGTGACTTCGGCACTTTCAGCTATCTCATTCAATTCTGCTTCAAATGTATTCGTTTGACCTCATATTGAGTTGTGTTAGAGAGAGAATGATGTCTATGTAAATAATTTTGTGTTTAGGTAGCTGGAAACACGAGTTTTGTGAAAGTGCCGACTTCTGGGGGCTGCCGATTGCGCGTACCATAATAGTACCGCATTTAGTAGCCGCGTGAATGCCGCGTCACACCCGCGTCACGACCGCGGCAGGCGCGGCAGGACCGCATCAAAAATAGCTACGCCCGCGTCGTAGTACTGACAGAACATCCTGCCCTGGCTTAGCTTGAACACGTGTTAGACGTGATACGTAACTGCTATTTTCTACTCAGTAGATCATACGCGCGTATATATAACTTCGTCCATCATAATTGTCCAATCTGCCATGTGCATCATTCGTCCCGCCCCTCCCACAGGAATCGCTGTGAGGGTAACTACTGCGGAATCACCGGTCTTGAAAAATTTCAAGTTCTCCGAGTCATCACAGATCGTCGTGCCACCGATCAAATGATGAGCAAGTGCGTGATGGACTGTGTGGCACTATTCAGGAGAACACCTGTGCCAAGACGCCATCATGACGCAGTGATTGATCTCCTTCAACAAGCACTACCTCTATCTCTTCCGACCAATGCACATGGGCTATGCGAGCAAAGAAGCGTGTTGATCGTGGCATGCTTGATGTACGGTACTCTCGCGGTCTAAGGTCGGTGCTACATGCTACCATGAACCCACTGTAAGGTGATCGTGAAAGTATTCGACTTGACCGACACCTTGTCATCTGGATCATACATTGTTTGCACCGAGGAAGTCATTCAGAGGGGATTATAGCTCATTGACCACTAGACGTGCGATATGTTGTACCACCGGTCCATATATATAAACGGCCGAGGTGTGTTCCTGCTTCCTAATCTGATTCGAGATTTTTTGTCCACTAAAGGATTGCGACTTAGTTTTCTCAATCTTATTATATATATGCGATTCCGGAGTGCGTTCTGAATCTTCTGATTATCTAGCTGTTTTTAAAACACCGAGGACTACCGGACTTCGAAAACCTGTTCATCCGGATGCTCTTCTTGGGATGTGTGTGACGATATCACCGCTCTGCTGAGATCGAACAACATCGTATTTCTGCAATAAAAAAGATTATCATCTCCTTCATGGCAAGTATTGGACTGTTTTCCGCTGTTCAATTAACCTTGAACCTTGATTATCACTGCATCAAACTTTGATTATCACTGCATTGACCTTGATAATCACCGGAGGCGTCCTACAACGAGATGATGAAAATGTGAGTTGAAACGCGCCGATGCCCAAATCAGCTCACAATGGTTCCGCATACTAGTATATGGGCGCGTTCTTTCATTTGCATCAAAATAGTAATCGCCAAGGAGTAGAGCAAAAAATCGCTGAAGCACGCCACGAATAGCATGGTTCTCTTCTCTTGGAATTTAAATTCACTCTTGCCAGCGAGCAGCTGCTTATGGAGTAGGCCGGTGCTCCGCGTTTGGCTACATTGGGCCTCCAGTTTCACGATACGGACAGGACCGCAGTGGTACTGGTTTCGACTGAATCACCTGTGCAATCTAATTTGATCTCGCCGGTGACACGGCGCATGCAAAGTTACGAACCGGATACAATCAGGCAAATTCAGATCATGGAAGTGTATAAAAGCGAGTTCTGCAGTTCTGGACTCTTATCTATTACGATCCCGCAATGGTCGCTCCCATAGTCAATACGGGAATTCAGACAGCGAAGGTAAGAATTCCCGAATATATTTTCCAAACGAGGTTTATTGACCGCAACTATTCTAGTATTGCAATGGTACGTGGACTGCATCCAGGGGTTTTCGCTATTTTCATCTTGAATATGTGCAGTGGCTGGTCTAGGAGTTTTGGTAGGCCTACAAGCCATGGAAAATATCCCCTCTTATGCTCCATAGATTTTTGACTATTTCTTAACGTTCGAACCTGAGGTGAGTATTCTTTATCGAGTTCGAACATCTATTGATAATGTCGCAAGGTTCGATTGACGTGGAACAGGCGCTGGAACGTCACTCGTGTTCTTTTCGTAATTTCACGCTACATGGCCTTTGCAGCAGCTGGCATGACTTCATATGGTGAACAGCTACCCGTATCTCCTGGTTTGTGACGTTGACGAGTGACTAGCTGCCATTGCTACACGAGCGAACGAGAATGTTATGTGTTTTGCTTATGTGGTTGTTGTATGAACTGAAGGACATCGAATATAGTGCTCGGACTTCAGCCGGCTTCAAATGGTGATCAATATCTTGAGTAGCCAGCATTTTACTGATTCCATTGCAGCAATTCACATTATCAGTATCGTCGCTGCTGAAGGTGCGGTCTATGTCTATAATGTCTTCTAGGCCTGAAATTCTATCTCTATTTTTCAAGGTCTTTTGATCATTCGTACATATGTATTCTGGAAACAGAGCAAAAAGGTCTTGGCAGTGTTACTGGTCTTGGCAGCAGTACGTTGGTCTTGTCATGCGTGCTCATATTCATCGTCTGTTGATGTCGCAACGTAGATTACCATTGCGTGTGCTGTCAGTATCACAGATGTTGTCAGTAACTTAGAGACGCC
>NW_024540678.1:0-24553 GCF_016647625.1 Suillus subalutaceus
ATATCACACGCGTTGTACAGTTTCCAAGTCCTTTAGCCTTTGCATAAGCTTTTATCATACGTAACATTCAATACGTATTGTATTTTTAGCTCAACAATTTTCATTTGCAATTGACGCTTGCATAGACGCGCTCCTAGACTCTTTCTGCATCACCTTGGTATACTAGTTCATCAAATGGTCAACAGGCGAGTTCTTGGTGAGGCTTCAACTTCTTATAAATGCCCTGCTCCAGGCTGCATTCGCACATTCGGTACTACACAAGGACTGAATTCTCATCTACGCAATGCTGCAAGCTGTAAATGGTATAAGTTAGGGAAGGGAAGAGAGCTGGATAGCATGGATGATGAAGGTACAAGTGGATTTGAGATGTGAGGGACTACCAGATGGGATAGCGGATGAGGTGGATGATGATTTATTTCAGTTGATACCTTTGGGGCCTGATAGTGAAGTTGCAGTATCAATTTCTTGTTACGTTCTTTACATTATTTCTAGTTCATGAAATACACAACGAAGATAACCAGAACATGATGGACATAGACCAGGAGCAGGAAGAGCTCACAGCGGGTCCGTCTAGGCACAGAACCGCTTTAGCAGAGGAAGATGCGCGTGTCACAGAGACTCATTCTACTGCTGGGAGGGGTCATACGCATGGAGGAGACAGTGTATGCTAAATGGCGGACACAATTTGGATTAGGTGATGGAGAGGAGGTGGAATCAGGTCGTTCTGATGATGAAGATGAAGATGGTAATTTATTCTACCCCTTTGCATCACGACTGGACTGGCAGGTAGCATGTTGGGCTGTGCAAGAGGGAATAGGGCACAAAGCATTTGACAGGTTGTTAGCTATACCAGGGGTATGTCAACGTACATATTTTCTATCAATATCATGGCTGATTTTTTGCAAATAGGTTAGAGAGCGTTAGGACTTGCATATCACAATATCAGAGGACTCCATCAAACCATAGACAGCATCCCTCCTCGAGCTAAATGGCAATCAACTTACTTGGCCTTCAATGATACGCCTCACTATAAGCATGAACTACACTATCGAGATCCTTTGGAAGCCATTCAAACGTTGCTGGGCAATCCTGCTCATGCTCAAGATATTGTCTATAAGCCTTCAAAGATATTTACAGACTCTTCTCATTCTACCCGCATATTTAATGAATGTGGACAGGGCGTTGGTGGCATGCAGTCCAGGTGAGCGTCTTAATATTGATTACACTGCTATAACAACCTAAGTATGTTTTTTACAGGATAGACTTCCTCAGGGCGCATCTGTAGCTCCTGTAATTATTGCCACAGACAAAACTCAGCTGACCCGGTTTTCTGCATCCAAATCAGCATACCCCGTCTACCTCACTCTAGGCAATATACCTAGAGCAATACGACGGAAATCCAGTCAGCACGCCTGTATTCTTATAGGGTATTTATCTGTGGATAAAATCCTAAAGGAGGAGCTATCTGCAAGAGAAGTCTCTTCCAGGGTACAGCGTCTCTTCCATGACTCAATAAGGATCATTTTGGAACCGCTGAAAGAGGCAGGAAGAAGAGGAATAGAGGTGGTGGGTGGAGATGGTCTTGTTCGCCTGGTCTTTCCCATTCTAGCTTGCTATGTGGCGGATTATCCTGAGCAATGCTTGGTTACCTGTACCAAGTACGGTACTTGTCCCAAGTGTAGGGCTAGAGCGGATGAATTGGCTGAAATACAACATTTTGCCAGACGTACTCAACCTTGGACCTCATCAGTAATTGACCATGCCAACATCTCCACAAAGACCGACTCTGCCTTTCGTAAACAGTGCATGTCTCAGGATGTAGCTGGAGGGCGTATTTGAACCATTTTGGCTGGACTTCCCTCATTGCGATATTCACTTGGCTATCACATCTGACGTACTTCATCAACTGTATCAAGGGATATTCAAGCACATGGTCGAGTGGTGTCAGGAGCTTATGGATGAAGAAGAACTGGATCACAGACTTAGAACTCTCCCTCCTTCTTATGGCGTCCATCACTTCCATAAAGGCTGGTCTGCTTTGGGTCAAGTCGGTGGAAAAGAGAGGAAAAATATGGCTAGAGTGCTATTGGCTTGCTTAATTGGCAAAGTTCCAAGAGGCGTCATTCAGGCATACCGTGCCCTCCTTGATTTCATTTATCTTGCCCAATATCCCACTCATGATGACGACACTCTGGAATATATGCAACAGGCCTTACAAGATTTTCACCTTCACAAGGAAGTCATCATTAATCTGGGTATCCGAGACCATCTCAATATTCCCAAATTCCATTCCTTGCAACACTACCTGGAGAACATACGCAACTTCGGAACTACAGACAACTATAACACGGAGATGTTTGAGAGGTTTCATATTGACTTTTGTAAAGAGGGGTGGTACGCTTCCAATGGAAGAAATGAAAGGCCTCAAATGATCTCTTGGCTAACTAGAAGAGAGAAAGTAGCGTCATTTCAAAGCTATCTCAAGATGTCTATGGAGGATGAAGAAGAAGAGTTTTCCCACTCAGGTTTAGAGATCATAGAGTCATCCTCACTAAACGTCCTCATCGCCTTCACCAAAATATCTTGGACGTCATGCAGAATCATTCTTGCAAAGGCTTCAAGAAAGATCTCATCACCTATCTCAACTCTCAGTTGGCTCACTCTCATTCACGCGGGCAGCTCAGGAACATGGATCTTCCTTTTAGTCATATTGATATCTATCATGGATTCAAATTCTGTCTAGAGTCATTAGGCAATGACGTTGACTTTGATCAATTGGAGGAGGCAGATTTTGTCAAAGCACAGCCACCTGTTTCTCATAAAGCTGGACGCTTTGATACAGTTGTAGTCATGGATGATCCTGACTGTGAAAGCACTGGTTTAACAGGTGAGTAATATTATGATATATCTGTTGAAAAATTGTATGAAAATTTCAAAACTATAGGAACACGTATTGGAAGGTTGAAGATTATATTTCGTCTGCCACAACAAGTATATGGGTCTATTCAACCTGCATGGACTAAAGACCCTTTGGCATATGTTGAGTGGTATACTCCATTGAAATCTGCAGCAGAAGACTATCATGAGATGTATACTGTCAAGAAACCTTTACTTTCTTCAGATGGTTCATTGCCAGGTAAAGTTATTCCACTGTCTTGTATTAGACAGACATGTCAGCTTGTTCCGAACTTTGGCACAACAACCATTCCTATAGATTGGACTTCAGATAATGTATTAGATAAATGTGATACCTTCTTACTTAATTGTTTTACCTCCAAATATGCTTACCAAACTTTATGGTAATATATAGACCTTCATGATTTCTATATTGGTCTCTATGGCTATCATAGCTGGCCATAGACTGTGTAGAGCTATGACCCACTATCACAACTATATAGAGGATGATTATCTATATAGAGAAACAGTTTTTCCTGATGCCAATCCCTTAATTTGCGCATGATGGTCGGTGCGTTTCACGGTCATGCTCACAATCGAAGGTGCCAACTAGATTGGCACCCGATGTACATTGAAGGAACTGGACTAACTGAGGGTGAGGGATGCGAACATGTATTCTCCTCTTCAAATGAACTTGCACGAGGCACAAGACACGCGTCTCGATTCCATCGACATCAAACACTTGAAGAGCATTTTACCTTCTGGGACGACGACAAATACGCAGCATTGAGTAAGTACTGTCTTGTTTTACATACTACACACCACTACTAATACTTTTACAGGCCAATTTTTACGAAACCACTATCAGGAAGCACTGTCTCTCGTACACACGCTCACGGCTGAACTTTTGGCTGTGAAACAAGCCCTCAACCTGACCGATGCTGATTTCATCCGGTTCCATGCTGATGAAAGGTCATACCTTGAATCTCCTAAAGAGCCGCCCCTCCAAGAACATCTTCAAATCCGCTATGTCCAAGTCCTCGATGAGTTAGCTGAACGGCGGTGGGTCCCACTGGTTCTTAAGTCATATTTCATTTCCGTCACTTACATTATAACAGGTTAGAGTGGGTCAGAGCTTGAGAAGCTGCCAATCAGGCTTTGACCGATGTCGCCATTGGTAATCTACAACAAATTAACCTTTCTATTTCTCAAGCACGAATTCGAGTTGATGCAGCTTACTCTAAGCTCCAGAATGCCGAGGCCTTCACCAGCCATATCAAAAATCAGCTTGCGATAGAAGAGCGCTGGATAGTAGGAGATCACAATTATATGAAATACAAGGAAGAGGCATCACTACAGAGGTATCGTGTCGCTCTTGATGAGTTAGAGCGTCTTGTTGTGATGCGTCTATTTGAGTTGTCCAAACTCTCACTTTCTGGCACCGGTAAGCTAACATTACTGTACTACATCGAATTTCAATGGTAACTAATCATTATTGGCAGGATACAAGCTACGGCAACAGATCGGAAAGGCATTGCAGAGACGCTCGGACATGATTCGGAACACCATCAATAAGTATAATAATCAGGCTGTTGCCCTTGATCCCCCCCGGCCGCAGTTATCATGGAAGGATATAGCTGACTACAGCTTCCTGGGAGAGTTCGATCTCCTTCGTTATTCTCGCACCGACATTCATGAAGTTGACTGGTCCCACAGTCCTGCAACTCCAGTGAATCCAACCACACCCCCATTCTTACCTGTGCCATTGTGTCCTACTGGTGCTCGGATTCAATGTTCGGCTCACGCTCCTGCACAACTCCAGCGCGAATTTGTTCTTGCTGCAGGATCTTCCACTCCATCCAAGTCATCAGCTGTGAAGCAAGCTACTTCTTTGGCCGCTGGAACCACCCAGATGAAGCAGCGTCGACACGCTGAGGCCTTTTCATTACGCAAGACAAATCCCAGCTGTTCGGATGATAAGCTTTTCAGTCCCCCACTAATCAGCATCGGGCCCAATACCGATGCTGTACTTGATTGGTTTAAGATCGGGGACCAAACAATTCTGAAGCTCCGTGAGCTCATTACCACCATGCGCAGTAGCCGCTGGGAAACTGTCTTGAGGTCCCCCAAGTGGGATCTTACCTATGAGCAGGCTTCCAATTTGACAATGGCACTTCGTGCCGATTTGAATATCCCTCAGACAGTGGTTGGTGTGCGTAAGGTAATATGTTGCAGTATCTTCTTGACATTAAATCTTACTGATACACATTGTAGATTTCCGCACTACTTTCGGTGGTTCTCCAGGTGCTCGGCACCCTTGTTTTTATTTGCGCACTTTACTTCTTTTGTCTGGTCTTAATCTTCTAGATCAGTTACCTGCCATTTTGTAAGAGTGCGCTCATCTACAATGTTTCCATTTTCATTTTGTACGTAGATCCCCATTGGTATAGTCTGAATCTTATTTCACAAATTCACCGTCTATAAAGCGACTCATAAATGGATTATTTTGCCTGCAGCTCGACGCTATGGTTAATCAGACCCTCTCCATGGCAAAGAACCGTGTGCAAAGCCTGTCATGAATTCGTCCAAAGGTCCATCTCAGCAAGGAAGCAAGAGCTCTTCTGACAACACAACGTCGCCAGAAGTCTCAAGGTTTCAGGACAGCGCTTCACGAGGCTTGGCTCCATCTTGATGAATCCATGAAGACAATAGCTTCCTCTCACCACAAGAGTATCCGACGCGTGCAAAATGACTTGTATGTGGGCCATGCTGCATTGCGCTTCAAGCGCACGAAATCAAGCCCATGGAATGTGTTTTGCTGGAAGAAACATCAGCAAGTGACGGATGAAAATTGTATGTTATATTATTTTTCTTGGTTCAACTACTAATGGTGGATCTTAGCTCAAGTGCGCTCTGGAAAAGCAGTCCTGCAAGACCTTCTACACAACTATGCTGACGAGTACCATGAGCTCTCACAAGAAGACAAGGACCAACTCATCAAAGAATACGACGAGAACAGGGAGCACAAGACCAAGGGTAAGAGAATATCGTTGAGGTCGAAGATCAACGATATCATGCAAACACTTAGGGCTGTTGAGACCGAGGTATTATTCAAGTTTACAAAGTGTCTGATATCAAATCAGTTGATTAAGCTTCAATGCCGCACTGGTGTCGAATCAATTGTTTACTCAACGCGAGGCTCTACTGACCTCGCACTAAGAGGTATCACATTTAATACCGAAGGAGTTGATAATTTCATGGAGTCGACGATGAACATCGATAGCCAAGACCTTATGAGTAAGATGGAAGGATATGCCATGCAAGGCATGCAAGGCAAGTTTTTGTCAGTCTTGATATTTCAACATCAAACACTTATGATCTTATGGCAGGCGCAGCCAAAAGTCATCAGGACTGTTGTTCAAAGGCTCGTGGTGAAACCAGACATATCATCAACCAGAAACTTCGTAAGTCATTTGATATCTAAACTAGTTGTATTCTAACAATCATTTTCAGAGGAAATTACCGGTAATCCGCAGGCCACGATGCAATGGACAGAATATTGGCGCAACATTGTTCAACGCTATCACATCGTTTGTGAGGGCTGGCCCTCAACTGTCCCCTTCAAGAACTTGAGCGAAGCGTCTAGTTCTCTTCCCGAGCTCAAGATGCTCCAGGACAAGTGGGAAAGTGGCGCCATTAAATGGAAACACCTGGAGGAGGAAGAATATCAACAGCTTCTTCAAGAGCGCCTTCAGAATATTGACAATGGGGAGATCATTGAGCGCACCCGTCGTCAGCACTCAGACAAGGGAAAAAGTGTACCCAACCATCGGACAACCCTTCTACACATAAGAAGAAGGCATACAAAAGCGCGGATACTGTTGAGAGTGATGAGGAGCGCGATAGTACGCCACACGCTCCCTCATCAGATGCCTCTATTTCAGCACCTTCGGCTGTTTCACAAGACATCCTCGAGCCATCTATCTCTACTTCGTCTGCTTCTGGAGCTGCACCTGCTAATATTGATGATCAATTTCCCCTCTTTACTGACGCTGAATTGGACTGAGCTCTCGAAAAGTTAGACTCTATGGTCGCCAGTGGTTTGATTCCTGACTTCTTTTCATCTGATTTGGCGATGCCCGCCCAGAGTTACAATTCGTCGTTTTAGAGCTTATCTCTGAAGATTTTGCCTTACTTAGACTTACTCTTGACTTTGCTCATACACATGGCCTCCTATACCGGTAGAATGAGAATTGATTGTCATTAACCAGAGTTTGTACATCATATTGTAAGGGCAAGGTGGTACTACAAGACACAATGAATAGGGGAACGAATGAGAACACTTGCTGGTACTGCTTAATGTAGAGGTCATCTGCGCCAGGGAGATTTGCACAACTGGCAAGCTTGAAAGCAAGCGCCGTGTTATTGAGGGTGGTCAAAATGTACAGAATGATGGTCTGCTCGTGAGGTCATCTGCGCCAGGGAGATTTGCACGACTGGCAAGCTTGAAAGCAAGTGCCGTGTTATTGAGGGTGGTCAAAATGTATGGAATGATGGTCTGCTTGTGAGTTCATCCACGCCAGGGAGATTTGCACGACTGGCAAGCTTGAAAGCAAGCTCTGTGTTATTGATGGTGGTCAAAATGTATGGAATGATAGTCTGCTCGTCAAACTCACCCAAGCTTGTTGTATTATCTCGCATTGGGCTCCCTCTATCCTTGGCAGTGCATACTTGCCTGTACTAATAGCTTCCACTTGTTAAACGAGACAGCAGGACAAGCCAGAGACCTTTCTGGAGGAGGAACCACGGTTATACATCGAGTAGGTCCACTTATAGAACACCGGCAAGTGGCTTGACGTTGAAGAGGACGATGAGGAGGGAAAGAGAACGGCATGGGAATAGTTTCTAGGAGGAGCGGGAGGTTTGGCAAGGAAGCGGGGGTTACCGGATAAGTAATAGAACGGAACGGAACGTACTTACCCGAATTACCCTGTGCCGATATTTATATGCAGGTATATCTAAGGACATCCTGCAGTATTTGGGGCAGGATTTATCGCTGGTGTAGAGGATTTGAGCAAAAGACTAATGTGATAATTGGCAAGACACGTTATCGGCTACTATTATTATAGTTACTTATTGGGAAGGTCAGGTGGTAGCATCAGTCATAAATGAGTCACAAGGGTGAATTTGCTACAAAAATGCCTACTCCTCCTTCAGTTGGCCGAAAATAGGGATTCTGAGTAGACCATTTTGACATTATAGTACATATCCACAAGATCCTAGAACAGATTTAGCTCATTCTAATTTGCAACAGAGTAACGAGCCAAAATCATGTATCCTGTCCTCAAATCACGTGATGAACCGGTGTATGAGGTCTATCTTACGTCCTACGTTATCCAAGCTGCCTCGGGTTATGGGCGGGGCTTTTAAAAAAGGCGTTTCCGCGGTGACTCTCGAGCTTGAGTACTGAGAGCGTCGCGCTCCTTCTATTTCGTGTTCTCGATGCAAAACTCGCAAGTCGAATGTAGAACTAATTAAATTTCTTCGTATTCTGGACAACATTAAAACCTATCTTAAATATCACCGATCATCACCGTGAAAGCCCTCCCACGAGTCGAGGTAAAGGACCTCTGTAGATGTCAAGCACAAACTCAACCCCAAGTTCAAAGACTTCGGTGTTCCACTTGTTTTTGGACATCTGAAGAGAAAGGGAGATGCCAGTCGAGTCTTTGTCTTTCGTTAACTGCTGTAGCATCCTGGTAACTTTAACTCCACGATAATAATCGAGCAAGCAACTAGAGACACGCTTCCCACTTTGCCATGTAAATATGAACTCGGGTGTGGGGGAATCATCTTTCAGGGAGCCTTGGATGTCCTTTTGAAGTGACTGATTACAATATGAAAGGTTGGCCTTGATGTC
Organism: Suillus subalutaceus; assembly: GCF_016647625.1. NCBI lineage: Eukaryota > Fungi > Basidiomycota > Agaricomycetes > Boletales > Suillaceae > Suillus > Suillus subalutaceus. The sequence continues at coordinate 8,816 of NW_024540678.1, forward strand.
ATTGTAACCTTCGCTAATCAGCAAATTATCCGGCTGGGTGAAAGTGGTCACTCACTTGACAGCTCTCTATTGAATATCGCTGAAATAACGACAGCACAGACCGGATCAGCGTTGTCGCGGTCGGCAGTGACTGCAACTGAAAACTCGACGACTTTCGACTCCGTTATATCAGGAACAACATTCCCCTTGATTCTAGTGCGCAGCCGATCAGGAGCAAGAGCCGCTGCTACGCTGGTCGACCACGTTTGATTCGCAGCCCATGTCCATATGTCTGGATCGAGAACCGCCGTTGCTGACAGTCCTGCGTTTTGCTCGAGAAGGTATGCGACAATATCCTCCAGACGCGCATCAAGAGCAATGTGTAGTGCGTTTCTAGCAGTCCGGTCCTGCAAAGAAAGATTACAAGTCGGTTCAACGAGCGCCTGTACGACGGGTAGCAATTGGCTTTCGTCATTGGATGGCCGATTTTTGGAGAGGAAATAATGAAGAGGGGTAGAACCATGGACTGTGGAATTGACATTCGCACCGCATTGACGAAATTTGCGGATAGATTTGTGTGACGGTTTGTCCGCCTTCACAGCCATGAACAGAATATCATCAGGGAGCTTGACCTCCCGTTGTGACAGCAAGAAATCCACAGCGTCTTCACTTCCAGTTACAGCTGCCCACGAAATTGGAGTATGGGAGCTGCGACGAGTGCATTGGTTGGCATATAACCAGGTTTGAACGAAGAAGGCTTATTGAGATCGACGCCCCTATCCAGGAGAATTCTGAGGCAGTCAGGGTTCTTGGCTATGACCAAAATCAAGGGAGAACCCCAATCACTGTTAAGATCCATGTGCGGCGGATGGGGGTACTTCTTAACGAAAGGTTCGACCATCCACGGCTTCCCGTGCTCAAGCAGGATGAATAGAAGTGAGGGCGAAGTTTCAGCGGCATCCAACCCCCTAGGGTTTATACTCAAATTCGCCTGAGCAAGTGCAGGATGTTTCTTATCGTTTCGAAGAAACTTCGAGTTCAGCTGCCACAGGGCGGTCTTAATGTCAGGATCCCCATCCGAAACATGTCCAAGGTGCTTCCATCCTTGGTCAATATAACCCAGTAACGGGTTTGACAATTGTGAATGGCGTCGTATAGCTGGATCTTCACATATTTAAAACATCAGTTTCTGAGCTCATATGCGTGAAAGATAGTCTCACACCTTCTGGGTACATCTTAGAGTTTACAGAGATAAAGTTGTATAACATATACGCAATCAAGAACTTGCAGATCCGTGTGTGTATGTCTGAGATCGATTTGAAGAAACGATCGATCAAGTAATCCTGATTGCAAGGTGCATCAGCCGGCGAGCAGGATGAGAAAGGTTAATATATCATACTTTGACACTAGGATGAAATAGAGCGACGACCTTAGTTGTCGTTGTCTCATAGTAAGTCACGAGGCCTCCGCACGCAGCCACGATATCCATATAGTTCTTAACGCCATAGTTCAGATTAGGCTTTGGTTGTCCGACTTCAATCATCATCGCTTCGTTAAGCTGATCAAACGTCAACGAGGTGAACGCGCCGGCCAGCCAAAGCAAACAACTGTGGGCGATTTGGTTATCCCTTGGTCCTCTCCGTCCGATAGCCTCGATAATCCTATTATAGGTCTCGTAAAGTCCAGTTGGAATTTTATCGAGGGTTGGCTCAATATCGACGGGTTTTTTGCAAGCCACGATTTCGTCCAAGTGAGACTGAACCCAGCGAAACCTGCATGCGATCATATGCTGATGAACTTCCAAGGAGCGAGCGGAATTTGCTTTACTCACATGCCCTGGGCATTTTCTGACAATTTCTTTGAAATCATCTTCTTCAGCACGTCAGGCAGTTGTGACAAACGCTTCTGATTCTCCAGCTGCTCCTCAATGTGCACGCAGATGTCTTTCATTTGTCGTGCGTTGTCCTTCAGCGACAATTTGGAGATGGGGAGACCATGAAAGGCGTCTTGGACGTCTGGCATGCATCTACTGGTGATAAAAAATCGTAATCGAGTGTCTTCAGGAAGTTTTTCAAGATGTCTGATTAGGTCGAGGTGGTCTTTGCATTCGTCCAAGGCGTCAATCACGAGAACTGGTCGATGAACCATCTCGGACACTTCAACAAGAAGCTTTAGTAGAGACGCCAGATCTGTGGGATGAGGCATTGCATCATAGTTTTGCTGCCAGAAATGTTTGCAGAGAAACAAGGCCCCCTTTTTTGTTCGATTCTTGCTGCTTGCCTATCTGTGTGATCCAGTCGAGCTCAGATTGTTGAAGCAGCTGAACGATCAAGGAGCGGAATACTGCAGCCGCGTTTGTGGTCCTGTCGTCTTGAAAACTGCAATAGAAGTAACCGAGCGTCTGTGACTCTTTTATATCGCTACCCTGAATTTTGTTGATAATGGAAGAACTGTTCAGAAGTTAATCTGAGCTCTCTGACAACTCTTCAGATGAATATGAACCTACGCTAGTATTGTCTTTCCATGTCCAGCTGTTGCTAGTGTCAACAACCTGCATATGATGGTGAATGATACAACTCACGCTGGCCATTCAACCATAGAAAACGCGTAATCCGAATCATTCCAGTCCTTATATTCTTTGGCGTCGAAAATCCAATGACCGGTCTTGGGGTTGCGTTGACCACAAAAGGCATTGTGCTTCTCGATACAAGACACAGGGTTCATCCATTCAAGGAACTTTCGACGTTCCCTATCTATGCACATTGAACAAGATGAGGAAGTAGCTGGTGGTAAGCCGTTTACCTTTCTTGTGCTTCCCTAATTCTTTGACTGTTTGATCGACGTCCTTGAGAATTTTCCTGGTGCTGCGTCAGTATTGGCAATCATCACAAGCGAGTCAACTCACCGCGAGTCCCTTGTTAGAATCGCTATGATGTTGCCATAATAGCCTCTCAATTTCTTAGCAACCGACTGTGCTTCTTCTTCCCTCCACACTTCCATCTCCTCGTTTGGTCGAAGTCTCCCCAGTTCTCCCTTCAAGTTCATGACTGGTCCATTTTTGGACATCAGTAACGAAAGTGGATGCTGGGGATCGTCTGAAAGAGGGGTATCTTGCTCTATTATCATGACTCTGGCCAGGACTTCAAGGACTAAACCGAACTCATGCAGCAGATTCTGATAGGACGATTTAGCCTTGTCCACACGACGAACATGACTACGCAGATGATCTGCAGCTTTCGCTACTGCTCCAATGGCCTGACCAATAGTGATAGCGTTGTCAATGGTAATGACGGGACTCATTATATGGGGAGGTAGAAAATGTAAGCCTAGGCGCTCAGCAGCACCCTGACTTTGAACCAAGGAAAGACGCTTGGCATTAGTCCATTTACAACATTGAAACCATAATGCAGGGACCCAGCCGCGATGATCGGTAAGGACTGATATGAAGCACATGCAGTGAAGGCGTTAGAACTAGATAATTTTAGTGAGTACTTGTCCAATGAGTGACCTTGAAGAGAATAACCGCCAGAGAAGCCAGCGCCCGTTGGCCTATTTGTAGCGCTGAGACCCTGCATTGTTGTAGATAATCAAGAAGACTGACCGCTACCCCGATAACGTTCGTGTGCCCATTGGCCCATTTGTAACGCTGAGACATTGGCGCTAGGTAGATGATTGATAAGACTGACCGCTACTCAGCCGATAATGTTCGTACGCCTATTTGTAACGCTGAGACCCTGGATTGGCGCCTATTGTATATGATCGATGATCCAAATGACCTGAAGCTTGGGAATCAGGATATTGCTTGAAAGTTGAATGGCCTAAAAACAGCGACAACACCAACAGTGACAGTGAAGGGTTCCATGATGCATCATCTGGGGACTGGAAAGTGTAAGCCTAGGCGCTAGGCTCAGCAGCGCAGTGACTTTGAACCAAAGAGCGCCCATTCAATAGTCCATTTGCAACGTTGAGACTATGATGCAGTGACACATTAAGATGATCGATAAGAACCTGGGCGGCCATGAGTACCTATAATGTACTTATTCAATGAGTGACTTTGAAGAGAATGACCGCCTGAGAATCCAGAAGTAACGGAAAACTGATGAGTGAATGGAAGGGCCTATGGAGGCCTATGGCCAGAGGCCCAGATCAAGTGACATGATGATGTACTAATAGTGACAGGTTTGTTATCATTTTACCGACTCATCATCGTTAGCGCTGTAACAATACTCCAATATTAATAACGTTCGTACGCCATCTGTCGAACGTTCATATGCCCATTGGCCTATTTGTACCGCTGACACCCTGCATTGGCGCCTATCGTAGATGTTCGATAAGACTGACGGCTACTGGTTACCACAATCGTCCAGGTCCCTCAGCTCGTACTCACTTCAAATCACCCGTCATTCCTTCCTATCCCCCTCCAGCTGCTACCTCTTTATATCCTGTTAGCTACTACGCCTCACACCCGTCCTCATCCTTTCCGCCTCTCTTGAGTCATGAAATTGAATCCCACCTCTCTAACTTCCCATTCGCCCCACACCGCAACACCTGCCTATAAGAAACCACAGAAGAAGCCCTCAGGACAATTTTCGGTCCTTGTTTCAGCTGGCATGTACTGGAAAGTGCGCGCAGAGGGAATGGGTAGGAAATGAGAGCACAACCTGTTCAACAAATGACTCCTCGGACGAGCCATCCCATCAAATTAAGTCATCATAAAAACTTGAGCTCGTATCTCCTAATTCCACATGTTTTTAATCTTGTCTCCCTACAGATATCCATCTACCCTTTCTTCATGTGCACCGCCCATACCCCTGTAAGCGGTCAACATCCGCCTATGACGAGGTGTTTACGTTCGTGTGTCTGCACTTAGGGCAAAGTGGGTGTAGGATGATGATTTGGGATGAGTACGGTCAGTGATATATTTACTTGGCCATTCAACTCGGTGCATAGTTGACTTTGAAACTCATACTATGATTTACAGTAACACTTGCGCGGCTGCCGACTTTTGTAGGGTGCCGATCGCACCGGAAAGGATGGTACATGGGTAAGACAGCTGATGGCAAGTGGACGGGTTGCGTAACATTGTAACCGGATGCCGAAACCTGTTAAATAACGAAATATTTCGTCTCGATGACCAAAATCCGAGGAAAATCACGCAGTGGAGCGTTGGATCATGTAAACAGCTAGAGATTCAATTATGATGTCAGCGAATCTCATAGAAAGTGGTGAGTGCTAACCAGGTGCAGTCTCCTTGTGAGCTTGCCACCATTCTATATCGCAGCTACTGCTTGGTTTCGTCCTCTGAACATGCTAACTCAAAAACAAGGACGTCGTCCATCGCACAAAAAGTTTTCTGTGTCAGTCCAAGCTGTCTTTCCCTGGCACTATGTTACCAAGTTTCGCGACCCGTGTTCGGTCGGACGTTAAACGATAAGGGTTGAAATATCAACTGGTACAGTGGCATCGAGGCGGTATAAAGCAAGTGTAATTGGTCGGTCCACAGGTGCAAGGGCGACGTGCAATTCGCAATTTTTCCATGCCCCAGTCGATCGCCCTAAATTAAAATATCGTTGAAACCTTCTATTCCATCAGTCCATACAAAACAGAAAAATGGAAGATAAACCGACAGTTTGTGTAACATGTATTTTGAGGTCATCAGGTGAGATTGTGCCAATACGTGTCATGCGCATTGCAAGATAGTCATTGAAAACATGACTTGGCGCAGAATGATCCACCAAACTAACAGACATGGGGAAATTCGTGAACTCTCTCAGAATAGGAGGCGACGTCCGTGGGATCTCGTCAAATCGCATATATTGGGAAGGACGACGGAGAAAGTGGACCATTCTTTCGAGTGATAAGTTTGTCTGAAGATACTGAAGAGCCTTGGAAAAAGGCAGGGATAGAAACCAGTAACAGGTTGACGAAGGTGCAGAAGAGTTACGACGACAAGAGGCCAGTGGAGCACAGTTTCGCGATGTCTTATCGAGTTAAAGAGCACTTACGTGTGTTTCAAAATTGGAAGCTCACAAGCTTAAAGCGCTCAAGCTATATCGCTTCGTTCTATGACACCCACGACCATCGCTTCCATGAGTTTACGTTCACTTGAATGTAATAGGTCCAGGAGGATGGAAGATCACAGTCCGTGATTATCAGAAGACCTCATGTCACCCTTGGTAGCACTTGACGATGTTCTCACGGTATGCCAGACCCTATTCTTATGTAGGGAGTATAGTTATGGGTAACAAGGAGTGCAGCTTGTGCAGGTACCCGTTAAAACCCTCCTAAACATCCGAAGTCATTCCATGTAGTCTGTCCACCTCCTCATAAACTTTTGTCCAGTCACGACAAACAGTCTCGTATCCCCTGACAGCGGACCCTAGGTTGTTTACTGCCGGCTCGATGCTCATGTTTGGGGTGACACAATATGATTGACGAAGATAATTCATGCAGTGACGAGTGGTGGATGATGGGGGGCGCTTTGCTGCGTAGTTGTCCACGGATGATTCCCAGACACTTGAGCTGGTGAAAGAGTGTCACTGTGTAAATGCGGTTTTCACCGTCTCCGCATCTTTGATGCGAACAGTGTGTCCTCCGCGCGGAACGAGTTTCGCAAACTCTTCTCCGCCCTCATCCGTATCCGCGCGGTAGTGCGCTGTTTGGTCTACTCGCATCCATACTGGTTCTCCGAATTTCACTTGAAGGGATAGATCTGGTATGTGGAATCGTCAGCCAAGCCTGTAGGACGTGCTAAAAAACTTTGCAGTACCATGGCTAAGAGCAACTCCTTCGAAATACCTGCTATTGGACAACCATGGCCTTCGTGCAATAATATTGACAAGACCAATGGCTATAGCTGTGGTGAGTATCACTTTGAAAGCAAAGACTAGTCTCATTATTGCCTGCGGGGGATCACGGTAAGTTTGTTATTCAACTACACGTAGCCCTGTGGCGGTACTGCGACGCTAAGATACCTCGTGCGCGTAATTCCCCACATGCATCAATGCATCACGCATCAGGGGGCAATGCTTCGGATACAGATCACTGCGTGGCTCGGAGGATTTAGGTGCCTCGGAACTTTGACCATTTGGTGGGGATTCCCAGTCGAGATGCTCAACAACGACGGGCGCCGCGGGGCCCGTAACTTAGTACTTAAGTCCGACAGTACTAGTTTATGCGCCGTGCTTCTTGGCCAGATCACAGATCTCCTTGATACGCCCGATGCTACCGCACATGAAGGATCATTTCCCATTCCCAAATAGTCCATAGCGCACCATACTTGGACTTCTTCCATACATAAAATAAAGTCAATGGAAGGCAAATTGTTAGGCGTAATAAGGACCCCAGTGTTAGCCTAGGCTGAAAGGCAGTGTGCCAATTGATTATCTGCGGACAATCAGTTTGGGCGTGGCTCCACCCCCATGATGAGGCCGGCTCTTACCAGTACTACTAGTCGGACACTGAAGTACTGATACGCCATCTTCTATGCGGTCGATATGAAATATTTCGCATTGGATGACTACAGGTTCCACTGAATGCGTTATTTTCAAAGCAATCGTGGAGTACAGACAATCGAATTCCTGAGGTCCATAGTATACTAAATAAAATTTTAAAAGATTTTGAAACCGCAGCATTATACAACTACTACCTCATTAGGTATCCAAGTGGCCTTGCTCACACAATTGCCGGGCTGCCTTCCACTGAATCACAGTCGGTAGTCTTTTTAAAGCCATTGGAACTGGTGAACGTTTTGGAGCCGTCCCGCAAACCGTACCCGAGGTCACCCATGCGGATTGCTTGCACTGATGGCCTCGAGGTCATGACCCTAGACATGGTGTCCTGAGACCAACCCTTTCCTTGTGCGACTCGGAAAACTATGAGCAACATTGCAATTATCTGTGACATGTCATAAGCAGCGCGAATGCCTCTCTATTTTCCAGTGCTCACCTGAACCTGAGTGAGCGACTGAAGAAATGTCGCCGAGATAGGATTGTTTAGAAGGAAGAGAGCTAGAAATGCCACTGAAAACGCGGAATACAGAGCGGCGGATTCAACGATCATCGCGGCAATTGACGTGTATTGAGCGCCGTAGCTAGAGCCAAGAACTTTGGAGATGCGATGACGATATGTGAGCAGACGAAGTACAATAACGATCGTAATGATGATGTTCAGTGCAAGTGAGAGGCTGAGATATGGAACGGTGTAGTTGATGTTTGTCGAGGAGAAATATGGGGAATTCGAGGTTACTTGAAGCAGGAACATTATACCCATAGCTAATCGATGCAATGGTGAGTGACCGATACAGTGGCGCAGACATTCGAAGGAAGTAACTGACCGGTGGATGCAGCGAACATCAAACCAGGGAATAGCATGATGATCCACATTGGCACCATACACCCTCTGTAAATTACCATGCAGCGCCAAACCTGCACAGATATATTAGCGATAACATTTTCAACGTCGAATACCTCTACTCACGACCAATCCATCTGAAAGCATCATCGTTAGAAAACCACAGACGTTTCCAAGATTGTCCACAGGAATGCCGAACATTTCATTCTCAAATGCGTTCGGACCACCCGGATAATCGCGATATTGAATGAATGCGAGTTGCGTGAAATCGGCCAGCGCTGCCATAAATAAGGTGCTGAGGATGAAAGTTGTGGTGATGTATAAGAGTAGAGGTAGGTGCTTTTTGTAGTTCATGCGGTTCATCTGCCGGAAAAGGAGGTGGAAGCACATGGAGTACAGTGCGACGTCAATGCCATATGCAACGGCGCTGACCACTGTACCCTGCAACCAACCTTTCTCTGCGAGAAGCGTTCCAGACGATTCGTCTGGTGTCCAACTAGACGACATGATGGATCGGATGATGTTTGACGCGTCCTTCTGGGCGAGAGCGAGTCATGATCATGATGTTAGCACCTTCTTAAATATTATCCTTTGGTACCACAGCCGTTGGGCGCCTTAAGTACATAAGGTAAACCGTGAGCTTAGGACCTAGAATAGGATCACATACTGTCACACTGTCACAGGGCCTGTTCGGACATACGCAAGGTACCTGGCGACGTTTCAGATGTACGAGCAGGTACGAGCGCACCGAAAATGATCGAATTGAACTAATTAGGATGAGTCGCATGATGGAGGACGAAAAGGAAGGTCGTACTATGACCGAGATGATCCTGCCCGACTCGGATCAGGATGCCAATAATAGAATCTTACAATGTTTTCGACTCCACCGCCGGCTTCTTGCAATTACCGTACCTGTACCTATAGCTAGTAGTCGCCCGAGCAGACACGACAGGACGTGGCACATTCGTAGCTACCCCATGTTAATTTCTCTCCCGCTTCAGTCGTCGCTATTAAATATTAATGGTCCAGATCTCTATTGGTTTTTCTTCACTACTTCGCGTTAGTGCCCGTTGTCGTCTATCATTCGTTGCCATCACTCACGTCGGTCTTCTTGATGCGGTATCTCGTCGGACCCTGATGTTCCACATGCCCTCCTATCTCCTGAAGTCAGCCGTTTTCTCGGTCATTCGCTCTTTGGCCAACGATTTGTTGATGTCCTAACTCCTCCGAGTCACTGCTTTTTATGAGAATCGCTCGCAGCCATGTGACTGACGTTGAGTTGAGTTTGAAGTGGTTGATTACATCCAGTGCTGACAATCAAAGCGTTCATGATCCTCATCATGCTGCACCGGTTTGCAGAGTTAAGCATCCGTCTTTTATCGGCTATATTAATTTTTCACTATGTGTCTAGAAACTTCTCGTCTTGTACCTAATGTTCGCGAGCATTTTGTCCTTCCTGATTGTGGAGAATCAATTCAATCTATACCCCAATGAGGAATTGCTCAGAACTGCCGAATGCGTGCTGAGCGTTGGGCCGAGTATTTTCTTGGGTAGTCATCAGACCAGTATCGTTTCAGGTGTTTTCTGATGACCTTACTGGATTAAAACGGTCATGTTATCTTCATGACCTACATACCAGTCTTACAGCAGAGAATGTCGCAAAAGTCTTTTGAGTCATTTGTTTGTTGGTGAGTGTCGTAACCACGTTGTAATATCTCGCCGTCGAAGCCACGGGCGTCAGAGGCGATGTTAGGTGTCCAGGTAGGCAAGAGAACGAGGGAAGATCGAGAATGAATGGAAAGTAGAAACTGGAGAAAACGACAGGTAGATCTGGCTGATGTAAAACCTAGTACGACTATTGAATCACTCAGTAAAATAATACATAGTTCCGCAGATGCGCTCAGCGAAAACAGATTGAAGCTTACGAAGTAGTGTCAGTTTAGTCCCAATGCACTCTCCACTGCAACCACTTCTCGTGGTACTCTCCAAGTACAGAAATTGCCTTGCCCCAGTCTCTGCATACTAATGTGTCCCGATTCTGTCCTTCTCGTAATCGATGCTCAGAAAGTCCCATCTCCAGCGTGTGTGCAGGATCACACATAAGAGTCTGCCGAAGATAATTGAGACAGTGATGTGTGATGATATGAGACCTTGGGTTGATCACGGTTGTAGTCGAGGAGAGCTTTCTGCAGCATCCATAAACAGTGAAGCTGATGACCGAAGACCACCACGAAAACTCGGTTCTCTGGTCCTAGATGGGTGCGACCAATTATTTTCGGCCAGCTTGGGAGGCTCTCCCACTCCAGTTGAGATTCTGTATCAGATGCGTTCAGAGCAAAATGCATACTCTCGTGGAGAGTCATCGCGACGGCTTCATGGGTGAGATCGACAGGAAATTCCCATGGGTAATCGTCGCCAGCGTAAGTGTACTCTATAGATTCTGAATGCCGAGGTCAGTTCATCATGTTTTTGCTTAACACATGGGAGGTACTCGCGATGTTGTGCTGGTTGCAGTGGATGCGAGCGTGCCACGGTGAAATACACTAAGCATCCCGAACATCCATCCAACCACCAGTTCTCCGCGAGACACCATGGATACCAATTGCTTGGAAGTTGCAGGTACTAACGCAAGTTCTTGATTGTTATGGCAAGTAAGTCCAGAACCCTGCTCAATGCTGATATATGATTAGCACAGCCAGCGAGTTTGCCATAGCCCCAAAATACTTTACCCTGTGGTCAAGCTTAGAGCTCCTCGCGGATCTCGCGCGTAGCCGTAGTACATCAGGAAAACTAGGGTAGTTTAGATCTAATTTGAATAATTATCGCATAAATAGATAGTTTAGCAGATTACCCCAGAATCGGATCAGAAAACTCTTATTTAATATTGGAACGACACCATGTTGAAGGCGCTCCATGATGCTAGCTACTTTTGTAAGTCGCGTAAGTCGCTTTATCGTACTCCCAAATGATGACGACTTATAGGACTTACAAAAGTAGTTAGCATCATGGAGCGCCTTCAACATGGTGTGCTCCAATATTAAATAAAAGCGGTTAAGTGAGTTTTCTGATCCGATTCTGGTCTATCGATGATTCGATATAAAAATAGCTGTAATGTGATTGAATTGCCGCGATGCTTAGTTGTCACTGTCAGATATTAGTAGAAGACGGTCATCTGCATCAGAGTCCATCATCATCCTTCAGAATCATATGGGCCGCATTACTGATGCATATCGGGCATCCGAACCGCCGGCAGATGTATCACGAACTGTGTATCACGAACTGCTTTTAAATTCCACCTTGGTACCGGCCGTGGCACAGAGTCCGTTGTCATCTCCGTCATCCTGAAAGATCATCAGATGTACCAACAGAATTTTAAGGTAAGGTTATGGTATTTCTTTCTGACCATATAACAGGTGAGCAGCTGAGCTAGACTCATTGTAGTCCATAGCCTCCGGACTGCGGGACGTAGAATATTCGTAGAAACACGTGTAGTGTTGACAGAAACGACTCATACAGTCGGATACGGTTAACCGCTCGAGGCTCCGGACCTCGAGACACTGACTCTTGCTCTGAACGAGGAGAGACGAGACGTCAGTGAGTATTATGATATATGGAGTTCTATAATATGGCGTCCTAATCCACCAGCCTAATCAGCCTAAATCACGCAGACGTTTTTACGTGGTTCCAAGTATTTGCGACTTGATCGCTGACCATTTTGATCGAAACCTTCATTATGGCAGAAACTGCCAGTATCCGCCCGAGTCATGTTATTTTCAAAGTTAACCCGAAAGTAACAGCATGGAGTCCTTGCTCAGAGGCCCTATCATCGCACCACTCCATAAACAGTATAAACTCAAAAGTGCCGTCACGCCGGCCTACTAGCATTCTAGGACTCTGAACCTATGCGCCAGACAATACTGGTGATTAGTACAGCCATGGTAAGTCCGCATCAGTCCACCGTTGTGTGCTAAATCTGAGCGCCGAGTTCCGTTTTACCTTTGACCAGAAAGCGAGCGATCCCCAAATTCCAAATCAACGCACTGCATTTAGGTACTAACCCCTTGTCGAGCTGATGTTTAAAAGGGCCCAATTCTCAATCTCGTCTGGCACAAAACAACGTATCTTAATCAGCGAGCCTTAACAACAGTATCATTCAATACTATGACGGTGCTCAACATCAGCTTCTACGTCTTACTCTTGTCTGTGGCCTTCACGCGAGTCTCAGCAGCAGACGAGGGAGAATGTCCCAGGACCAGTGACGACGTGGATGGTACTGAATGTAAGTACGTCCCAGCGATGGTGTGGGACATGGCTAACGAACCTCTAGCGGGGAGAGCACTGGATTGCTTTTAAGGCCTCAATGTAGCGGGAAGGTTAAAATTTGTTGTAAAGAGTATTGAAGCAGCAGACACTGGCAGGACGGTCATCTTGGATATAATTATCATATACATATAGTGACAGATGCCCTCAACAATTTATTGCACCAGTTTATTTTTTGAATGAGCGGCGAGAAATTATACTACTGAGATTGTACTTGATAACAACCACAGAAAGTGGGTGCAGTGGAAGGGACTAAATTGATATCTTCTGTGCGTGTACATTCATTTGAGAGTAGAACTGAATACAATCTAATCTAGAGATCCTGTGTCCTACCGCGCTTCTAGGTCCATGATTGCCCTGGTGTGAGGCATACCCATCTATCAAAGGTGAGGTGGCTTTATAAAGGTTTATATGTGTGAACTAAGGGCGGAAGGGATTTTCTTACTAGTACCGTTAGCACCGTACATCGTGCGACTTGATACATTCCGGAAAAAATATTCCTGAATTCTAAACGAACACAATCCTCCTCACCAAGCTGATGCTTAGAAGGGCTCAACGCGACTTACGTGTTGATCATTGTTTTGGCTCAAACTTTAAGAGTGCAGGGGGAGGAATTCGAACGTGAAGGTCCAGACCCGATTATGGTGCGCTTTGCCAACGAGTATTGAGGACTCACGGCAGTTGGGCGCCCGTCGTGTGATAGGCATGGACTGTGACTCTGATAAGATCCATCATAATTATGAGATAACATCAAGCATACTACTGACCATGTGAGTGGTGAAAGTTCATTGAAAACGGCCGCATGCTCACTCCGTGAGTCCATTTTGATGCGGATCACTGATCATGAGGCTCTGAGATCTGAGATCTGAACGTTTGAAGCAAATATTGTCATAGTTTGGATATAATATGTATATCTTACCCCACAACCGTATCAGCGCAAGCTGATGGACTATCGCGGAAACTCAAATAATTATCAAGGAAAATTCAGGTTTAGAAGGTAGCGGAAGCGGAAACTACTCAATGATGGACGATTTTGATTGGCTGGTAATTGTATTACTAATGTATACATGTGCATACACCATCACTTGAGTGCCCATTTCATCCAAATTCCACATCGACCCTAGTCCGTAGCTTCAAATTTCCCTTCCGTGGTGATCGCTAGACTGGTGACCAGCCCGTCCACAAGTCTAGGTGATCGCCGCATTCGGTATTTGGAGTTTTTTGGATGAATATATTTTCCAAATTGCGAAATCAAGTATTGCTACATCATTCCTCGAATACAGTGCTAATACAACTGATATCATGATGATCACCCTCCTAAACACCGCCATTTCATTTCAGGCGATGGACAAACAGCCGGAATAGTCCAACTCGAATGTTGAAACATCCTTCTCGTATATAAAGGGTTGCGTTCTGGTCGTTGCTACTAGCTAGCTCGCTCAACAAACGCGCCTCATACGTTCAACTTCCAATGACTGAAGTTACAGGCAAAGTAGATTTCAAAGTTGGTGACGACACGTACCAGACTTGGTACAAAATCGTCGGGGATCTCGCTTCGGGTTCACACCCTCTCGTCGCGCTGCACGGCGGCCCCGGCATCTCGCATGAGTATATGACACCTCTCGCTGAAATTCACACCAAATGCAACCCCGTCATTTTACGACCAGATCGGCATCGGCAAGTCCATTTTTGAAGGTGTGGCGGAGAAGCCCAAAGAGTTTTGGACAGTCGATCTGTTCATGGATGAGCTGGACAACCTTCTTGTTCACCTCGGTGTGCAGAATGGCTTTGCTCTCTGGGTCACTCCTGGGGAGCGATGTTAGGGGCGCACTACGCCAGCCACAGACACCCTGTGGGTCTCAAACACCTCGTCCTCAGCGGAGCCCCATCCATGGCATGTGGGAAAAGAGTACTGACCAGCTGTTGAACGCGCTGCCAGCGGATGTGAGGGAGACGATTAGGCACGAGAAAGAAGAGGAACAACAGATAGCCCTGAATATCAACAAATGATGGGGATCTTCTACGAAAAGCACATTTGCAAGACCCCTGGCCAAAGGTGATGGAGACGTCATTTGCAGCCATGATGCAAAATCCTACGTGTATCATACGATGTAGGTGATGTCTTCGACGTATCTTTTTGACATGTACTGATCATTGTTGCCAGGATTGGACCGTCAGAGTTCACCATTACGGGCACGCTGAAGTCATGGTCGTGTTTAGATCAGATTCACACAATCACAACTCCTACTCTCCTCACTAACGGTGTCATGGATGAAGCGCAGGACGTCTGCGTCAGTCCTTTCTTCCACAGAATCCCGCATGTGAAGTGGGCGTTCTCGCAGCGTCATGCCATTCTTGGAGGAGGAGGACCAGGCAAGATATTTTCAAGTAGTGGCTGATTTTCTGACGTATCCTTGAATGATTAAATAATCCTGTAAAATATCTAAGCTTCAATGAAGACACAGGAATGGAATGACCAGATAGCTAGTGATTCCTCTTCCACGGGTTCAGCAAAGGAATTATCCTGTCTTAGGTAAAGGACACGCGCTGAAGCCTGATAGAGGGCTGCCGCCTGTATGTGCACCTCCAGGAAAGCCTGGAGATACTAGAAGGTACCGAACCCACACCCCAAAAGTGACATCATAATTTCTTTCTGCTACGTACGGTTTTACCGCTACGACAGCCATCGTGCGACCTAATATTCGTGATAGCTAGTATATATACATCGTGATGTTGTGAGCAGGTGAGTTGAGTTAGTTGAACGCAGCGGAATTCAAGTCCAATACGGGACGTCTGACTTTCTCCTTTACCTTTACGGTCTCGAGGCTTTCTTTCTCAGCCAAAGAGAGCGAGGGATCATGACCTGTAGCGTGTCAAATCTCCCTTTGTAATCGGGCATCGAACTTATACTCTTCGGGCACCAGTGTACCTTTGTCGGAACTTCCATCCAGTGGATCAAACCTCGCATCTCCCGCCCACCCTTCCCTCTCCAATTATCTGGCTGAACAACTGTCTTAACAACGCGTAGTTCGGCTTATCTTCGAACTTCAAACCACGGCAGTGATCGAGTACGTTGTGAACTCAGAT